>NC_056735.1:1028878948-1028968948 GCF_019279795.1 Protopterus annectens | reverse complement strand
AGTTCTTTTAAAAAGAACTAATAGATTAAATGATACATTTTAAATATTAGTTTGAGGTAGTTTAAATTTTTCCCGAACTCATCAAGATATTTACAATGCAAAAAACTGATTAAACAAAACTAAAAATAAAATTTCATTCAGCCTAATCCACGAAACTGGAAAATAGTATGTACACATTAGGTTAGAATTTGTATTTATTTACTGTTTATTTTTTATTTGTTAACTGGGCAGATGGGCTAGGCTGTGGACCCTTTTTTACAATGACCTGGACCAAATGTCAATACAATGTTACAAGTAACAGTATGAGGTAGTGTACAATCTGACATAACAGAAAGATGCAAGGTAAAATTGTCATAATCTGAGGTAATCAAAACATAGATACATGTAAGCTGAAACATTGCAGAAATTTAACAATTTGCCATGCATAAGCTTTACAAGGGTCTGTAATAGCTCTTCAAAAAACCATTCCACTGAACGCTACTCTGTCGACCCATATTCAGAGAAATTCAGTTCTGTGATTCACTGAATACTTAAAGAGCAAACAAATACTTGCCCCGCAACCCAATGGACCCAAATCTAGCTAAAACAAACCCACCCATGTGGGGTGCTGCACCCCACTCACTCCTCAATGTGGGGGTTGTGCCTCCACACCCCCCCCAACTAAATATACCAACTCTGAGATCACACTACAGTGGAGAAAAGGGCAAAGTTGTGTAGATAGCCAACTATGTCTTTGTCCTGCAAGTATTCAGCGAATTACGGAAGTGAATTTCGCTGAATGTGGGTCAACGATATAGCATTTGGTGGAATTCAAAGAACTGATATAGACCCACTTTATAACCTAGAAATTTGACAAACTAAATTAAAATTTATAAAGTATAAATAGACATTCCTGAGTGTGCTAAGAAAGCACTTGTGTGTGTGCCTGTGTGTATGTATGTATGTATCTATCTATCTATCTATATATATATATATATATATATATATATATATATATATATGTGTGTGTGTGTGTGTGTATATACATTTATATATTTACATGTTTAAAGATATATATATATATATATATATATATATATATATATATATATATATATACATACATACATCTGTATATATATATATATATATATATATATATATATATATATATACAGATTTATATATTTACATGTCTAAAGATATATGTGTACATATATATATATATATATATATATATATATATATAACAAATTTCCAAAGCTAGGAGGAAAAGCACAGAGGCAAAACTGGTATTCCAGCACTTTCATACTTTAATGGTAACAAGAACTTTATCAGAAAATGAAAATCACCACACAGTTACAGTAATATATATATATATATATATATATATATATATATATATATATATATATATATATATAATGTAAGCAGCCAATTAAAGTCATTACTTGTATAAGTAAGTAAAGAGCACAACCTTGTCACCAACAGTTCAAGCTGTAAAAGGGTAATAAAAGAGTAATAAAACCTGTTCAATCAGTACTGTGAAGTGTACAATTAAGCTTAAAAATGAACAACTACAGAGACCCACGAGGGAGAACATCCTCAAAAGAGTCACCTAATCCACTTTAAAACACATTTAACATTTAAGTTTTCATTCAAAACTGGGTAGGATTCTACATTAAGCAAAAGCTGCCATTTGAGTTCTTGGACATCCAGCAGCATGTCACTGTCGCCAAAAAATACATCAACCTGTTCCAAAATCAAAAAGGTATACCTATTAAAGTTGCTACAATACAGACTATGTTTTGCAAGGGCATTCTTAGTATCCTTTTTTCTAATCATAAAATAAAGCATTAAAAACATTTTGACGGTAACACTATTAATGTTATTTATGCAGGAATTTGCTCCTCTTGCAATTGTTTTTATGTTTAAACTTAATTGTTCACAGTATATATAAATCTCAAAAGTAACCTATTACAAGTAGCAATAAAACATTTAAAAAAGCTCAACTAATACAGTAGCCACTGAGAAAAAAAACATAAAACTAAGCAGGAACAGTTTAATTAAACCAGTGCAGAGCACATTTTATGTTGTAATTTTCATTGATACCTGGGTCAGCCTCTGCATTGAGAAGCAGCTGGCATTTAAGCTCTCTCACTTCTAACAAAGAGTCACAGTCGCCAAAGAATACATCCAATTGCTCCAATACTATGAATTTAAAACAAGTAAAATTCTTTCAAGACACACTATGTTTCCCTAAAGCATTACTGCTGTCCCAAGACCTAATGGTGGCATTATGTTCCATAATGCAGTCCAACAATTTTCTGCAGGTTTTACCAACACAAAAACAGTCACAGGTGTCACAGATACCTGCATAAACTACATTTACACTTCAGCAATTGAAATGTCTTTTAAAATGCACTGTGAGATTGCAGTGCTTGAAAAAGTAATTTTCTCCTGTGTGAATGTATTTACAAGTAATGCAATTACCATGTGGAAACATACTTGCAGGCTTACTAGCTATCATAAACCTTTGAATCGAGAATGGTGAGTCATTTCTCTCAAAAGAGCTTCTCAAAGCATGGATTTGCTCCTAGCAAGTCACACATCTCCCTGTTACTAGCAATAATATTCCGGTTCTTATTAACAATAGTTCTAATCTCATGCATGCCCCTGCTAATAGGGAGAGGAAAACTAAGTGTCCTGCATTATGAGAACAGTCTTTCTCTTTTTGCTGGAACCCGAACCAGAGAATCAGCTTGAATTTGGAGTAGCAAGCCATAGTTACTTCTGCAGCAATACTTACAATCAAATGGTAAAAATTCTGTGATCTGGTGCATGGTCTGTATGATGATCTCATCCCCCTCCTCCCCACCCTAATCAACCCTGCCGGGTTTTCCATACCCAACCATTCAGCCCTGCTACGTAGGTTATTTATCCTTGGCGATCTCTCTGGCATCCTACATTAACATGGTGCTGCTCCCTTTTATGTAACATTTGTAATTTTATCTTGAATATGCTGGAATTATAGCAAGTAATTCAATTGTAATGTATTTTGCATACTGTTTTGTCTGCCAGCTGGGCTTAAATAGCATTATTGTACTGCTTCGCAGTGGCATTTACTGACTTTGTCCTACATATCCAGGCACCTTGTTCCCAAGAATATATAGACTCATAAGGCATTGCTTAAACAACTGCTAGTAGCACATAACTGTTCTGGGAAGAAGTAATTGCAGGAGTCTTGTATTCCTGTACTGTTTGCCGATATACGGCTGTATTTCTAATAGCAATAACTAGGCATAATAATTGTGGTATCTAACTGTTAACTGCTCTAAAGCTTATTTCAACTAGCCCCTATCCAATGAATGTGGGACACAAAATTGTCTACTGTAGTTCTTGAAACCCAAGTGCGCACTGTTTGTAATGTTTTCACATAGATGCCGCTGATTAGTTGGAGTGACTACGGCTCACTCATTTCAGTTTTGATGCTTTATTTTCTTGTTTGTATTGCTTACTAGTAGATATCCTGATATTTTGTGATGTGCTGCTACAGCCTATATTGACCTCATTACAGTTAGAGTTCTTAAGTACAGTTCCTACTGTATAGCATGTTGTTCACTGAATAGGTAATACTGTGATTTTTTGGTTTTATAGTGATGAAGTGTTTGAAATATTGGTGCTGTCTTATTCTTACCCCTTTATCTTCTTCCCTTTTTATTTTTAGTTCTCATAACCTTGCTGTTGAAGTCATCTCTCCAAGAGGCTCTGCCCTCCACTCTTCCAGTGTGTTCAGTTGTGATGCTCAAATGTTCTCCTAACCTTTGTGTTTCAAGTCAGCACTCCCAAAGGCTCTGCCCGCCACTCTTCCAATATAGTTGGGATGCTCTTTAGGTTGGGAAATTGTCCCACCAAGAATTATCTGCTGTATGTTTATCACATTCTATTATACTTTGTAATTTCACTGACCTTTAAGGTTTTATGATAGGAGCATGCTGTTAGGGCTGCTCGCTTACCTTTGAGAAACCTCTCTTTTCTGATCCTTTTCGCCATTCTCCTCTCCCTCCCCAACCCCATTTAGTCATGTAATTTGTGTTTGTTAATCACTCACTTGATTAGTCCTTCTCTAACCAATTCTGATATTACTAATCCCTTAAGCCTCCCTCCTCAGCAGTCTTGACCAGCCCTAACAGTCTAGTTCTCATCTTAAACTTCTCTGCTTTTTACTCTGCTAAAGCTCCCCTTTACAGCAACTGCAGTAGTTCTGCTGTATAGTGGTTCAGTCCTTCTGTATTATACCTTATAGAGCTTCATTTTTAATTTGCATCAAGTACAATCACCTCTCATTCTGTTCATATCCTCCTTCACCATTCTTTCCTTCCTGCTGTTATTTTCACACTGGGGATAGTTCATTTTGAACGTTGCTTCTTCTAGTTATCTCGGTCTGTCTGAGGTCTGATGCTACCCTCTCCGTTTGCCCTCCACTTCACTCTGGGCTCACTCTGCTCCCCTACCCTACCCCCATTCCCACTCACCCCCAGCATCATTACATTTATAACTCACTAGCCCCACCCTTCTCCCCATCACCCAATCATTTTTTCCTTCACCACATATACTCCAACCCATCACAAATCAACTACTCTTAACATCCCACTCATACTCCATCTGCCATTCAAATCTCTGACACTCCTCCTACAATTCTCTCCCAGACTATTCTCCTCTCACAACATACCACACACCCACACTCAACTTTATCTTACATAGTACTCTCACCTTGCCTTCACATCACAATAATATCTGTCATAGCTCTGCTTACCCTACTACTCATATCCTTTAACTACTCTACCTCCTATCATCACCTCTCCATCTCCTATATATACTCTCCCACATTGACTCATCACACTTCACAATCTTATCTGAACTCTCCTATCAGTATATCTGCCTCCAAGATATAACATCCATAGATTAGACAGAAAATTCAGACATGGTGGCAGCCTAGCCATTCTTTACAGAAAAAACCTTACCCTCCAGCATCTAGATGTAGCTGCTCCTTGAATCACTGACTCTGAAGTCATAGTTTCTCATATACACATCAACAAAAACAAATCCATTCTTATTATAGCTGTATACTTCCCCCAAGGTAAAAATTGCCATACCATTGAAAATCTACATAGCTGGGCCTCCTCTAATTTTAACGAAGAAACAATCTTAGGTGACTTCAATCTAGACTAGACCTCGTGTACCTCTACTATTCCAACTAACTTTGCAAATCTATTTGGCTTCTCCCAATTAATCACTACCCCCACATGAATTGACAGGCATAATAAACATTCCATACTAGACTGGATTCTTTCTAACTGCCCTGATCTCTGTACCAAGCTGGTTGCCTCCCAGATGTACTTAGTGACCTCTCTGCCACCTACCTAATCAGGCAAAAAACTAACTCAATCAAAAGTGCAATTTATAAACAAATTTGTACACCCCCATTTTCTGCTGATATCTTTAATTCCCTCTTTAAACACCATAACTGGACCCCCTTATGGCACCTTCCCCTAGATGAAGCCATTGTATACTTTAATAACTCATTTCTTGGTATCCTAAACTTACTAGCCCCTATTAGAATTACCTGTTGTAAAAGCACTCCTACTCCTTGGTTAACCAAAGAAACAAGTAACATCATGAAACAAAGAGATAAAGCATGGCTAAGCTACAAATCCACTAAAACCCTTTCCTCCTTGCAGTAGTATCACCAACTAAGAAATCTTGCCAAAAATATAATCCGCAATGACAAAAAAAATGTGCTACACTCTAATGCAACACAAACATAAAAATAACCCAAAGAAATTCTGGCAGGCCATCAAACTACTACTATCCCCCAGCCAAACCTCCACCCCTCCCTTTCAATAACAAATAGCAACTCATAAATAACAGTCCAATCCAACACACATTTTATAAACTCTATCCATACCTTTCTGAATTACAGCAACCAGTCCCCTCTATCTATACCCACTGCTCTTGATCCCCACTCCCCCACCTTCTCATTCAAACCCATCCAGACTAATGACATAAAAAAGCTCCTTCTTAAACTCAAACCCACTACTCTTGCTGCTGATCAACTCCCAAATTAATTTCTTAAACTCGGAGCCGATTCCATTTCCTACCCAATATCCATCATTATCAATCGATCTATCACTGAGCAATATGTACCAATACTATGGCAAGTCTCTCATATCATTCCCCTGCACAAAGGAGGACCCTCCACAGATATAACCAACTACAGACCAATAGCTATACTTTCCCCCCTTAGGAAAATATTGGAGAAATGTATTAATTCCCAGCTGCTATCCTATCTATTTATTTATTTATTTTTATTTTACATTTGTTAACCGGGAGAGTCCGACTGGATACATGTCCATTTTCAGCGGAGGCCCGGGGAGAAAAGCTCCAAGTACATAACAGACATATGAACATTGTTAATGCAAAAAAAAGGAAGATAGTTGACTTCTAAATACAATATAAAGATACATCACATCTTGGGAAAAAAAAAACAAAAAACAAAAAAAACAACAGCAGCATATAAAAAAAAACATAGGTCAGTTACAGGATAGTGAGGTAAGAGAAGGGTAAATGATAGTGGTTAATCAGGTTTGGAACAGGGACATTGCCAGAGAGTATTGAGATGGGGTTTAAGCTTTTTTGAATTGTAGGAGTGAGGGTTCTGAGGTGAGCACGGCCACATTTTACCTACAAAGTTTGAGAATAGAGAATCCCCAGCAGAATTATTGGCTTTGGTAGTTTGAGCTAAGATCTTATTGGAGGAGATTGCAGGTTAATATAGGGGTGAATGATGTTTTCAGAGCTGGTGTTTTCTCTGGGTAATACAGTATCTGGTGAGCCATTTTGAGTTGGTTGAAATGGAGTTGGCTGGAAAACTCTAACCACCCTAGTTGCTTCAAGTTAGTGCAGTGGTGCATTCTAAAGGTGGAATTTGTGGCAAATCTAGCTATGTGATTGTAACAAGAAGCAAGTTTGTTAAGGGTTGTCTTGTTTAGGTTTGTAAAGAGGGGATGCATAGAAAAGAGTTGATAGTAGGTGTGTGCTGGCAATTGTAATTTTAGCATGAGGAGTGAGAAAGTGTTTTACTTTATAGAGAGAGCCAAGCTTTTTATAGACGGTTTTGATGGTAAGATTGAAATGGGTGTCAAATTTAAGGGAGTTATCAATGGTAACACCTAATAGCTTTGTGTGAGCTTCTGGTGATATAGTGATTCCATTGGAGGATGTAATAGAGAAGGTGAGGGGAAGAGTCTTGTTAGTGGGTGAGAAAGTAAGTAGTTTTGTTTTGTTGGGGTTGAGAACTAGTTGTCGACTTGAGAACCATTTTTCTATTAGGTTGAAGGTGTCTTGGGTTGAAGCAGTGAGGTCTGCCAGGTTGGAGGCAGTGCTGATGATAGTCGAATCATCTGCATATTGAATGCATGTGGCATGGGGGGTGATTGTGGCAGGTCATTAACAAAGATGGTGAAGAGAAGAGGGCCAAGAATAGATCCTTGGGGAACTTCAAGTGTAACAGGTAGGCATGTAGATAATTTGTCCTGCCATAGAACAGCCTGTTGCCTATTGGACAGGTAGGATTGGAACCATTTCAGCGTGGAATTGCTGAGTGATAGTTTTAATGTATGGAGGAGTTGAATGTGGTTCACCATATCAAAGGCCTTGGAGAGGTCTAAGAAAAGAGCAGATGATAGTTTATTATTGTTTCTGAAGTTATTGATGGTATTAGAAAAGGATAGTAGGGCTGATGTGGTACTGTGATTTGGCCTGAAGCCATGTTGGGAGTTAGCTAGAATTTTATTTTTGGTGAGGTGTTCCATCAGTTGTTTGTGGACACACTTTTCCATAATTTTGGCCAGGGTGAGAGTATAGCTATAGGGTTGGTTAGCTCTAGTGAGCTACCACTTTTATGGAGAGGAATAATGTGGGACATTTTCCATATGGAGGGGATGAAGGCTTCTGACAAGGGTTTATGATTATGGAGACGGATAGGAAATGGCCTCAGCTGCTTTTTGCAGAAACTCAGCTGGGAGAAGGTCAGCTGCTAGTTTAGTGGGTTTTAGTTTTTTAAGAAGAGATGTTATAAAGGATATGGGTACTGGATCGAAGGTAAATAGATGATCTGATGTAGTTGTAGTATTCTGCTGGCATGGGTAGTGGAGTGGGCTGGTTGTTTGTTTGAATTGTGTGGGATTGTATAGTTTCTGTGAAGAAACTATTGAATGTGTTAGCAATGTTTACAGGGCACTGTTGTTTGCAAGTTGTTGGAGTGGGGGTGGTTGCCTGGCCTGGGTGCAGGAGCTTGTTTAAGCCTGCCCAGAATTTTTGTGGATTATTAAGGTGTTTGTGTTGGAGGTGGAGGAAGAAGTTTTTTATCATTTAAGATCATTCTTTTAGTTTCATTTCTAAGTTGCGGAAGGTTTGGTGGGAGTGTGGGTCTTTAGATGTGACCCACATCTTGTTTCTAGATAGGATTTTGGATTTTGTTTCCTTAGAGAGCCATGGTGCGGTTTTGGTTTTAGTTCTAATGGACCGTATTGGAGCATGGGAATCTAGAATCTTGAGGAAGGTGGTGTTGAAGTAGATAACTGCCTCTTCAAGAGGAAGAGACTTGAGTATTGTCCAGTTGTGGGCTTTAAGTTCAGTTTGAAAAATGGAGGCGTTGAATTTATTATTGTTCCTGATTTTTTATGGTTGTAAGAAGGGGTGATTTTCTTGAATTTGATAACATAGGTGAGTAAGTGATCACTCATGTCCTCTGGGTGAGTACCTGCTGAGTACTGGTCAGGATCTTTATTAGTAAGGATCCAGTCCAGGATGCTGTCTTTGTTTTGGGGTTTACCTAGTCTGGTAGGAGTGGATATGAGCTGAGAAAAGCCATGTAGATTTATGCTGCTAGATGGGGAGCTAGATGAGAAGGAATTCCAATCGATGTTGAAGTCACCTAACACTATGGATTCCTGGGGTGAGTTTGAGTTAACCAGTGGAGAAAGTCCCCTAAGGTTTTGTTATTATTGTTGCCTGGGGGGATGTAAATACATGCTATATTTATGCTTTTATGTTTGTTTGGTTGAAGTTTTACAAGTAGAATTTCGGCATTGTTTGTTAGGAGGGGTTGTGGAGAGGCAAGGGAGATTTGTAATGTATTTTTGTAGAGTATGGCTACACCGCCACCTTGTTATTCGGTCTGCTCTTAGTATATCATACCCTGGTGGGATTATCTGTATGTCTTTCAGACTTGGTTTAAGCCAGGTTTCTGTGAGACATAGTAGGTCTGGGGAACAAGTAGCTAAAAGGGCATGTAGGTTGTGAATCTTTTGTGTACACACTCTGATGTTTAGATGACAGGTCAGAAGAGAGTTAAAGGGTCTAGAGTTTAGATTGAGAAGTGGAGGGAGGATAGGGTGGAATTACAATTAAGTGGAGGAAGGGCCAGGGTTGGGGTGGATATCACCATCTGTGGCTAGTCTGTGATTCAGAGTGGTAATGAATTTGAGGGCTTTGAGTAGAAGTTTGTAGTAATGTTTATCATTTGGCCTAATATTGGTAGGTTTGATAATTACATAGCGGTTCTAACAAGGTGGGTGAGTAGAGTCAGTCATGGCCTCTGTTGTTAATTATGGGTGAGGGGTTGGTTTGGTAGCCTGGGTGGTGGAAGCCTATGTAAGACCAGGTTTCATATAGGGTAGCTAGGTAAGGGACAAGTTGGAGGGAAAAGAGTTAGTATGATAAGCTTCCTGGGTGGTGTCATATTCCGTTTGATCTTAGTGGGCGTTAGTGAGGTACAGGTAGTTAGTGGGCAGTAGGGAGTGGTTTGAGGTTATAAAAGTGGGAATAGGGGACACTAAACCACTAGAGCCCAGGTTTCAAGATGTAACTCCTGAATAATTAACTTGCAGGTGAGTAATCTCATCTAAACAAACACCAGGTTCAATGCCTATGCTTTGGGAGCTTGTGTTTACAATTTTATAGCAGTTTGCCTTAGTTTTAGAGTGTGTTCTGTAGTTTAAGTGGAGTATATGCAAACAAGCTTGGATTTTTTGTTTGGGTAAGCCTAGGGAGATTTGTGCTAGTGCTGAGGACCCTTAAATAATACTTTAAAGTCTATACTAAAATGACCAGATAATGACCTGTTTTGTTTTTACAGGTTGTGGGCAAAAGTAGAGTAAGCCACTAGAGCCCAGGTTTCAAGATGTAACTCCTGAATAATTAACTTGCAGGTGAGTAATCTCATCTAAACAAACACCAGGTTCAATGCCTATGCTTTGGGAGCTTGTTTTTACAATTTTATAGCAGTTTGCCTTAGTTTTAGAGTGTGTTCTGTAGTTTAAGTGGAGTATATGCAAACAAGCTTGGATTTTTGTTTGGGTAAGCCTAGGGAGATTTGTGCTAGTGCTGAGGACCCTTAAATAATACTTTAAAGTCTATACTAAAATGACCAGATAATGACCTGTTTTGTTTTTACAGGTTGTGGGCAAAAGTAGAGTAGTTCTTTGTTTACACTAAGCCACTAGAGCCCAGGTTTCAAGATGTAACTCCTGAATAATTAACTTGCAGGTGAGTAATCTCATCTAAACAAACACCAGGTTCAATGCCTACTCAAAAACAACCTACTCCCCAGTGCATAGCATGGCTTTAGATCAAAACACACTACTACCACAGCTCTCTTAAGTTTCACAGATACTGTCAACAGCCATAAAAACAATAACTTTGTTTCTTCTATATTCTTAGACATGTCTAAAACCTTTGACGCTGTTTCACACCAAATACTACTACAAGTACTTGGCTTTTTACACGTCTTCCTCAGTACTTACGTAGTTTCACAGCTACCTGTCTAATTGGCAGCAAGCTGTTAAGTGGGCTGACAGCTTATCTCCTCCTCTACCTATTACTATTGGTGTCCCACAAAGGTCAATACTTGGCTCTTTACTCTTCTCCATCATACAATTAAATTTAATTCCACTACCCCTCATGCTACCATAGTACAATATGCTGATGACTCTACAGTCATCTGTATGGCCCACTCCTATCAAGAACTACAATTCAAAACACAGCAAGTCCTCTCAGATATAGAATTATATCTCAAGGAGAACCAACTCATACTAAACTCCAACAAAACAAAGCATATGATATTCACACATAATAAATCCACTGATCCCCCTTCCCCACTATATATCCTCTCCTCAAATGGCACCAAAATAGAACCAACAGATAACGCTTAACTTCTAGGAGTCACAGTAGATAGCTCATTAAGATATGACAAACACATTGCCTTAACAGTCAAGAAAATACATATAAAACTTGGCTGCCTATATCGATCCAGATCATTCCTCACCCCTCACTCCAAACTAGCCCTAGCCAAAACCCACCTTCTGTCCACACTTCTTTATGCTTCCCCCATTTTCACCAACCTTAGAAAATTAGACCTTTCCAAACCAGAGACTTGCTACCACAACATTGTTCATTTTGCTGCTAACCTCCCTCATAGAGTCCACCACTGCAATGCCCTTAGATGTCTTCATTGGCTAGAGCTGCCATATCTTCTAACACTTAATCAACTGACAATTGCTCATAACATCATTTTTCATCCAGATGCCTGTTCATCACTAATAAATCTTATCCAACCTTAATCGCATCATGTACACTCCTCACATCCAACAAACTACTTCTACAAACACACAAATCTTGTAACTCATTTGGTGACTCTATATTTGCCAATCACATTGCAAAAACCTGGAACTCAGTCCCACAAAACATACTCACTACCCCCGCCAACTTCATGTTTAAACAACTACTTAGACAACACCTCCTTAATAACTGGCTCTGCACCTGTATCACACCTGGATAATCTCCTTTTTCTCACTTTACTATGCACTATACTATCAGGTTGTCACATACTAAAAGATTTTACCTAGTGCTATGTTATATGTGTATATAATTGATAATAACGTTTAGCTTATATTACTATTTTTTATTATCTAATTTTGCTACGTTTCATTTATATTATGCGTTTAAATGTTTATATCTACCTTGTAAATGTTTTATATCTTGCTTGTATAATATATATATATATATATATATATATATATATATATATATATATACTATGTATGTAACTATCTTTGGAGCTTTTCTCACCGGGCCTCCACTGAAAATGGGTTACTAGTCCAGTCGGACTATCCTGGTAAACAAATGTAAAATAAATAAAATGCTGAGGATAATTTCTATGAATGAAAAGAAATGGCAACTTTTGCTTAACGCAGAATTTTACCCAGGTTTTAATGGAAACTTAAATATTAAATGTGTTTTAAAGTGGATTAGGTGACTCTTTTCAGGATGGTTTCCCCCTTGGTCTCTGTAGTAGTTCATTTTTAAGCTTAATTTGCAGACTTCACAGTACTAGTTAAACAGGTTTTATTACTCTTTTATTACCCTTTTACTGCTTGAACTATTGGTGACAGTATTTTGCTCTTTACTAATTTCTACAAGTAATGACTTTTATTGGCTGATTAAATTCTATATATATTACTGCAACTAGCTTTGGAAGTTTGTTAGTTCTAAGTTTTTAATTTCTTCCTTTTTTATTTTTATTGGTTTTAATAATATATATATATATATATATATATATATATATATATATATATATATATATATATATATATATGCATATTTTCATATATAATGAGTGAGAGATAAACCAGGGAGATTTAATTAATTCATTAGAGTTTGGCATTTCTAGTGGATTGGTCATAAGTGGGATGTTCACATGCATGAGCCTGGATCTCTGGAGAATTTACATTTATATGTTCATAGGTAAGTAATAGACTAGCTACCCTTGTGGGGCATTTTAAGCATAGGCAGTTTCCCTTTTTGTGCTTGAAATAACCTATCTCATATGGTTATAGATTGTCCTTTCCCATACCATGGTCGCTAACAAATGTCACATATCATCCCTCTACATAAAGAGGGTACCTCCCTGGAACTCAATAACTACTGCCCTATAGCCATACTACCCCCTTTATCTAACATTTTAGAGAGGGTAATATACAAGCAACTAATGAAATATCTCTGAGAAAATAATCTAATAAAAACACAACAATATGGCTTTAGACCCTTCCATAGTACCTCCACCACACTAACAGAATTCACCTACATTGTCAATACTCACAGAAACAACAGACTCCTTGTATCTGTCACCTTCCTTGACTTGTCCAAAGCATTCGATATGGTTAACCACAATAAACTCCTTTTTTCACTAGCAACTCTAAACCTTACCACCCCTGCCATCTCCTGGTTCAAAAACTACCTAGAGGGAAGGAAGCAAGTTGTTATGTGGCAAAACCAACTCTCCCCCTCCCTACCAATCTCTCTAGGAGTACCCCAAGGCTCCATCCTGGTGCCACTTCTTTTTACCCTCTTCACCAATCAGCTCCAAAAACAGTATTCCTAAAGCCTCAATAGTGCAATATGCAGATGATATCACCATAATATGCGCACCCAAATCAATTGACATCCTTCACTCCCTAACACAAGAATGCTTTGCCCTAGCAGAAACTAGGATTACAAACCAAAGGCTCATTCTGAACCCAAGTAAAAGAAAGCTAGTACTCTTTAGCTCCCACAGAGCCTCACCTCCCACTGATTCTTTCTTCATCTCCTCCTTTAACAAGACCACAATCACCCCCAAAAATCATACAAACTCTTAGAGGTTGAAATAATCACCTTAGATTTGATCTACATATTTCTATAACCATGAAAAAAGTACATAAAAAACTTGGCCTACTGTATCGCAATAAAAAATTCCTCACTGACCACTCCAAAACTACAATAGCGAGGACTCACCTACTATCCACCCTACTTTATGCCTCCCCCGTGCTTACAAATCTCTGCAAATCCGACCTAAACAAACCTGATAGTTGTTATAATTAAATAGCCAAATTCGCTACAACCTCTCCCATCAGAACACATCACTGTGAATGCATAAAAAAACTAAATTGGCTAGAACTACCACTACTACTTCAAGTCAATCAACTATCACTAGCCTACAAAATAATACATAACTCTGAAAACACCCCAGCCCTACAAAATCTTTTGCAACCCTATACAACCACCAGGTCCTTGAGGTCTAGCACACAAAACCTCTTCAAAGTAACCAAATATACCAATGAAGCTGGTAAGTCTGTCTACAGCCACCGTATAGCAAAAACCTGGAACTCCTTTCCTGCCCACATAACTGACAATGAGTCCCCATCACAGTTCAAGAAACTTGTTAAAACTCACTTTTTGAATAATTGACTGTGCTCCTGCAGCCCCCCTGGCTAATGTCTCATTAGAACACTTCAACTAACTTAAGTAACTCTGCTAAGCCAACCAATCATAGTACTGTGCCCACTTAGGACTGTTAATGTACTGCTCATCCCATCTCTCCAGGAGTTAGGGAAAACTACCCCAGCAATGTTGAGCTCTCCATAAGCAACTAAAACCAGGAGAAGACATATTGTAAATCAATTTGTTATCCTTCTCAACTAAAACCAGGAGAAGACATATTGTAAATCAATTTGTTATCCTTCCCAACTAAAACCAGGTGAAGACATATAGAGAATCAATTTATTATCCTTCTAAACTATAGCGAGCATCATCTGCTCTCTCGGAGCCTTATTCTACGTCTCTCTGCTTTTACTCTGATAGTAAATCTATCACAGGAATCCTAAACTTAGGAATATCATCTAAAATTTAATATTATATTGTAGAGAACGAATGTATCCTATCTGTTAGTTAATATGTATGTCAAAGTCTCTTCTATGGAAATTATATATCAAAAGTCTGTCCTAAAAACTATGTTTTGTAAAAAATTGTTTTCTTGGAGCTTTTCTCCCTGGGCCTCCACTGAAAATGGACTTGTAATCCAGTTGGACTCTCCAGGTCAACAAATGTAAAATAAAATAAAATAAATAAATAATTCTGTATAGTACCAATGAGAATAATGGGATCATACCACAGATAATTTTAGGGGACCCATACCTAAGATAAAGCATTTAGGAGCTACCTATGTCCATTAGTATTACAGGGGACAGTCCCAGCATACATTTCCTGGTTCCCATCCATAGATCTAAGTTGTGCATGAGTGTGGACAGGGATGAACTTTGATTTATGTGGATGAGGAATCTGTTCCAGAGCAGTGAAATCCTGTGTAAGATATACGTGCCACTGCAAGCTGTTCTGTTCAAGTTACAGAAGAGGCTTAGATCTAGTAATATTTTATATAAAAAAATAAGTAATAATTATAATAGACTATTAAAATATAATATATTATATAACACTTATATGAATTATTTTATTATTAGTTATGTATTAATAATATGAGAATATAGTTTTAATATATTATTTATTTTATTTATTTATTTATTTATTTATGTATTTATTTATTGACATTTAATTACTGGGAAAGTTCAACTGGGTAGAATCCCACTTTCAGCGGTAGCCTGGGTAGAAAAGCTGAAAATTATTATAAAACATTTTATGAACAATAATTTTACAATATTCAAAAATAAAACAAAACATCTGCAGTTTAAATCATTATAACAAATTGGGCATAATATAAAAACATTGCTTAAGAATCTATTACTAATATTTAGAGAAATTTTAGACAGTTTGTAGAGAAATTAAAGATAGGTTAGTTTAGCAGAAATAGGAATTGCAATATGAAGTGAAGGAAAAACAAGCTTATGTTATATTTAGAGAGAAAGTCAGGGAAGAAATTTGATAGCAGTAAGGACGTAATTGAAGAACGGAGAATAAGGAGGTATAAGGAATGAAAAGGCACTTACTCATATTTAGGAATATAGTTTATCCTGGTTCTGACCAAGAAAAGAGTCAGATTTTAGCAAGGAAGTCTTTCAGAGTGGTTTTGAAAGATGGGAGTGAGGGTATAGACCTAATGGATACTGGTAAGGAGTTCCAGGCCTTAGCAACCTTGTATGAGTACAGACAGCAGATTTGCTAGGTAGTAGACAGCCAGAGAGTTTGGTCACTGGATTGCAGTGACTGACTGGGAATATAGCTGTGTAGAAAGTTGTTTAGTGCTGGCCAGGCAGATGGATGCTGGATAATTTTATAGGTGGTAAGAAGCTATGTATGTTAGCTGATCTGGCAGTTCTAACCAACTTAGGCTTTTTAGTGCTATACAGTGGTGGGTTCTGAAAGGGGTATGTGCTGCAAATTTAGCAACTGTGTTATAACATTGTTCAAGTTTTAATTTTTGTGAAGCTTGGAGGTACGGATGGAAGCACCATAAAGAAGAGTGGGAGGAGATAAGTAGTGGCAAGTGTAGTTTTAGTTGTGTCGGTGAAAAAGTTTTTGGCTCAGTAAAGCATTCCTTTTTTGATGAGTTTTTCTTATGCAATTTTGTATATGCAGATCAAACATAAGATTATCATCCACTGTCACCTCTAATAGTTTGTTATGAGAAGTGACTTCAATGGTTGCATTATCAAGAGAAATTACTTAAAATTTTGTTTTTCATGAGAGAGGAATTTGGAGAAAAAGTAGTAGTTTGGTCTTTTTTAGGTTGAGCATGAGTTGTGAATTATGAAGGCATGTTTCAGTGGCTGATAAAGCTTCCTGAGTAACTTTTTGGAGGTGTACCACATTGTCAGATGTGCAAATGAGAGTGGAATCATCTTTGTATTGTATTAGGGTGGCCTGCTGTACGGATGTATAGAAGATGGTGGTTAAAATGTTAAAGAGGACGGAGTCAAGGATAGAGCCTTGTGGTATACCGTGGTGACTAGACTGTTACCTATTGGACAGGTAGCTTTTGGACCACAGAAAGGTGGGCTGAGACAGGCCTAGTGAGGACATCTGAAGTAGAAGTTTGTTGTGACAAACTGTGTTGAAGGTTTTAGACAAGTCTAGAAATAAGGAAGAGACTAGTTTCCTGTTATCTCTAGCTTTATTGACATTCTCTATATAGGTTAGAAGGGCAGTACTAGTACTATGAGGAGGATGGAAGCCATATTGTGTAGGGGATAGGAGTTCTTCCTGCAGGAGAAAGTCTAGCAATTGTGTCTGAATACATTATCCAAGTATTTTGGCTAGGAGAGATACGATTGCTATAGGTCTAAAGTTATTAATGTCTGTTGAATTTCCTCCTTTGTTCAGAGGGATAATAGGTTCATAGGTTCATAGGTTCATACTAGGCTATCTGCCCAAGGGCATTTATAAGCCTAGCCCATAGTTATTTGGCTTTTACCACCCCTTTAGTTTGAATAAAACTATGCCTATTATATTTGTGTGCCTCTGTCAAGCAGTGACTGACACTGTACTAGTCCCTGGGGGATATCTCCGATCTCCCATCCTTTGGTCATGATTCCTGTTGAACAAGGCCACAGCTCTCCACATGTGGCCTCATTTTTACCGGGATTTTTGAGTCTCTGGGTGATGAATCTGTCCTCAGATCCGTCCCCCCCAGCACGCTCTATTAATAACCGTCTTCCAAGGTTTCTCCCTTCCTCTTTCTGGTTTTTGAGAGAAGATTTTTTTTTTGAGGTGAAGCATATTCATCAAATCTGGGTCAGGCACAGCCTATGGTCAGGCAAGGTCACCTCTGAGCAGCAGATGGAGAGAGTTCTTTCAGGGGTTCATTCAGTCGGGCAGCATAGACCATTTTTTTTTTACCCCTTTTTTTTTTTGGGAGGAGCTTTTTTGGGCCAGTAGTCGCAGGGCAGGTCCTTCTGGGGGATACATCTCGGGGGCATTGTACTAAATCATGATGAGTATGAGTGATGAGTACCTGGGACCTTTGATCTAGATGTGAATCATGTGAATCCTTCATGATCAGGTGGGAAGGTTTTTCTAACTACTTTAACTACTTGAGTGTCAAGAGTGTCAAACTAAGGCTACTGTCCGGACCAATGGTCGCGGGTCGCCAGTCCTTGAGGAGAGGTGAGGAGGAAAGGATCCCGAGTGAGGCTAAGATTAAACAGCTGTCCTAATCATGGGCACATTGCCGGTTGGCGGAGCACACATACAGGTTCCATGGACCATCCGTTCCATGGATGATGCTGTTTTGCTTTGGAGGAGAGAGGTTTTTGGGGCTACATGGAGAGATGTTTGATATCTCTCCTAGATATCTCTCTCCCTTTGGGACCTTGAACTCTTGGCACTGCGTGTATGTGTGTGTAAATGTGTGTAGTGTCAGTAATCTTCAATCTTCACATCATTTTGAACTAATTTTGAGCATATGGGGGTTTTCCCTTATTGGTTTCTAACATAGCTAAAGAAGGCCTTGAGTCCTTGTCTTTTTTTCTCCCTTTTTCTTTCAAAATTTGCCTTGGTTTTTATTTTAAGTCTTTTACTTCTTTACTTTTAAAGGATCATTTTGATCTACCTTGTATTACCTTTCAGTGATTGTTGTAGATGTTGTAGCTTGTTCCTTTGTTGTTGTTGTAGAGCTTGTTTATTTGCTACCATCACCACGCTTGCCTTTTGCCTTGGTGAATCTTAGTTTCCATGCCCAGTCTGATATGGTGCTTTTAGCAGGCATTTGTGTTTGTAGAAGGGGCATTTGACCACTGGCCACTGGGCCTTAAAGGGGCCAGGACTGGCACTTAGTTTAGAAGTGGGAAGCTTTTTTTCAGTTTTTCACGGTGGTCTTTTTTTTTTTCAAAGTGTTTCTTCTATTTCAGGTCTAGAGGGGGTGGGATGATGATCTCACCAGTGAGGGTATATTCGTCTATGACCATGTGTGATCCCATGTTCGTATGATGAGATCAAATGATGTTTTCCTTCGTGGTGGATTGGTGAGTAGTTGTTCCTTGTGTTTGGTTTATGAACTTTGGCAACCTGGCATCCAGGAGAGTGTTTGGGTAGTTGAGGTCACTTGGAGTAGAGTGTTGTTTGGTATGGATCACCTAGTGATGTAGTTATTAATACATTTATCCTCAATGGTTTTGAGGAACATTGGAGGTGTTGTTTCATGGAGGAAGGCTCAGGAAGTGAGGTTGAGAGTGAGGAGCTTGAGAGGGTGGCCAAGCACATTGCACTGGTTGCTTCTTCCTGAGTGCTATGGTGCCAAATGATGAGCAAGGTTATCTCCTTGGGTGAATATGGACTTGGTGTCTTTGATGTTATCCGGATTTTGGGGCGTGATATGATATGAGTTGGGGTTAGTATGATATGAGGTGAACCCGATAGTGCTGGGGGAGGCTTTCAGCACACAGGAACCAGGTCTCTGTCACAGCACAGACATCAATGTTCTCCATACTGAGAAGAGATGAGACTTCTGGCATTGAGCAAGAGAAGTTTGCCATTTTGAGCTTGAGACTCTTGTTTTTAGTTTTTGAGCTTTTGCCTAAAAAAGGCATTTTGTTTGGCAAGAGCCTAAGGCACTATGGGGAAGCCTAGGGCCTAAGCCACTATCAGCAGGCATCCAGCAGCCTTGGCGCAAGCCATTGTGCAGTCCCAGGCGCAGAGACACCAGTCCCCCCACCCAGAAGACATTGATCCCCTAAGATTGTGAAGACATGAAGCCATCATTGGATTCATATACCATATCAGTCTAGGTGAAGTATAATGTGGGTCATCATCAGGGTGCTACTGCTGGGGAGATCGATCAAGTCAGGGTCACCGCAATAGTCAAGGTCAATCCTGAGTGCCTCAATCAGTCTGTAGTGGACATAGTCCAAGGAGGACTGTCTCAGGTTGTTGACACCCTGAGACTAACCTGCAAGTGTACCTGCTAACCCTGAGTTACCTGCTGCTTGTGCACCTACTATGTGACTCTAGGCTAGCCAGTAGCCTGTACTGTGACCTTCTCCTGACTGAGTCTGTTGAGCGACGCCAGTGTGTCTGACTATGGAGTCACCTGGGACAAGTATGTTTGGTGTTGTATTTTTGTTTTGTGTTTGTGACTGCTTTGTTACTGCTTTGGGTGTTGTTTGTTTGTTGTTTGTGTGTTGTTTCTGTGTAGTGTGTGGTTTGTTCTTTCTTTGTGTTACTCTTTAGTTTTGAATTTTTACCTGTGGTCTGAGTTAGGTTTTATGTGTGTTTATGTGTTTGATCTGTGCCCTGTGTTGAGTTATGTGTGATCCTGAGTGTGTGGTGCTCCAGCCCTGTCTGGCTAAATGGCTTAAGCTGTCCTGAGTTGAGAGAGTCTTGTCTGAGGAGGAGCTAACAGTGTGATCAAGAGGCAGTGTTAGTGTTTGGAGGAGAGGAGGAGATTGTGTGTACATGAGGCAATTGTAACAAGAATTATGACTTTGTCTAGAGAAAATGAATGTGGGACTCCTGGTCTGATCTACTTTTAAGGATTGAGACAGGATAGGCAATGCTATTGGCTGCTATTTTTAGGTAATCACTTGGAAGGTCACCAGCTGAAGAAGAATACAGTTTAAGTTTGTTTAAGAGTAGTTTTATATAGGATGTGGGCACAGGTTTGAAGGTGAAAGTGGATGTGGTGATATGTGGATGTTGGGTAGGGATGCGATTAGATGTTGGGGAATCCTTGGTTAGGAATGCTATAATATCTATAAAATAAGAGTTGAACTGTATTGCAGTTTCGAGTCTGGGCAGCCAAATGTTCCGGATTATGCAGATCACACCGCATTCAGCCACTAATGAGCACATTGTTCCGCTGTTCCGCATTGAACAGCTTTGGATCGCTATACGAGTTTTGATTGGTTAACATACCGCAATTACTGCCAATTGGCATTGAGGTATACAAACCAATCAAATAATCTCTCCGCTGTTGCACATTGAACAGCACTGGCTATGATACAAGGTTTTTGATCGGCTCGTATACCGCAATTACTGCCAATTGTAATCATGGTATACGAGCCAATCAACTAAGTGTTCCTGAGAATGGGAGCCAACGAGAGGTCCAAAATACTTATGCGATCATACACTGGCAATGTTTTTGTGCCAGAAAATTGCTTTCAAAAAGGCCGTCGGGATGGAGTCTGGATTCAGGAAGTATCCTTCTTGGAGAAGCCAAAACTTGATGTTCGTGCTGTGGATCATTGGAAGAGAAGCCAGGAATTATTCTTGAAGTCTGGTGTGTGGAAGGCTGGGACAGTGCTGAACGGGAGTCTGTAGACCTTCAGGGAGCTGGCCAGCAGGGGACTGAGTATGCATCTGTTCCAAAAGG
Organism: Protopterus annectens; assembly: GCF_019279795.1. Taxonomy (NCBI): domain Eukaryota; kingdom Metazoa; phylum Chordata; order Ceratodontiformes; family Protopteridae; genus Protopterus; species Protopterus annectens. Next base: position 1,028,947,770 of record NC_056735.1, on the reverse strand, counting down.
CTGAGGTTTATTTTTGCTGGAGCCTAGAGGTGATGCGGTGTAACTTGGAGGATTTTTGCTTTAGTTGTGGACTGAGGGAGCTGCAGCTGCTTACTATGCAGAGGTAAGTGTGTGTTAGAAATGTATGTAGGTGTGTGTGTGTTAGAAATAATGCTAGTGGGTATGCAGGCTGTATGTGTGTGTGTGTGTGTGTGTGTGTGTGTGTGTGTGTGTGTGTGTGTGTGTGGTGTGTGTGTTATAAATAATGCTGGTGGGTACGCAGGCTGTGTATGTTTGTGTGTGTGTGTGTGTGTGTGTGTGTGTGTGTGTGTGTGTGTGTGTGTGTGTGTGTGTGTGCGTATGTGCATGCATGCATGTGTGCGTGCATACCTGCGTGTGTGTGTTAGAAATAATGCTGGTGGTTATGCAGGCTGTGTGTGTGTTGGAAATAATGCTGGTGGGTATGCAGGCTGTGTGTCTCGTCTTGTCTTTCGGCTTTTACCAGTTAGGGGTCGCCACAGTGGAACTCCAGTCTGCTAATGATTGGCAGTAGATTTGTATGTGCTGGCTTGCCAGTCCTAACGCACAACCTTCAATGAAGGAACGCCCATTCACGCATGTCAACACACAGAAGACACTCTAACTGAGACTCGAACATGCACCGTCTAATTGTGAGGCGACAATGCTACCGCAGCACCACCACCGCAGTGCAAGCTGTGCGTGTATTAGAAATAATGCTGGTGGGTATGCAGGCTGTGTGTGTGTGTGTGTGTGTGTGTGTGTGTGTGTGTGTGTGTGTGTGTGTGTGTGTGTGTGTGTGTGTGTGTGTGTGTTGGAAATAATGCTGGTGGGTATGCAGGCTGTGTGTGTATGTTGGTCATAACATAGGTATGCTGACATGATACACTTATCAGTTAACTTGGCATTAAATAAAAATAAAAATTAATTATAATGCATTGTGACACATGGAAGTTTGTATTGCACAGATGATAAAGATTATTTTCTCTTAGTCCTTTACTTAAGGTTAAAATTGGCAAGCCGCAATATTTAAATTTACTCAGTTATAAATTGTGTAGTGCAACATGCGATTAGTATCTTTGTCTTTTAGAAAATGCATGTACAAAAGTCCTCTTCTAACAGCTTTCTATGTTTATAAGAGCAATACTTAAAATGTTTCCATATTAGCTGGGTTTGCTGTATATTTCTTGGTTTGCTGCTCATAAAATTTCAGTTTGTCAGGGAAATTAATGGCTGTATAGTTTACAGTTACTATATATTGAGGCATTTGAGTTTCAGAATGCATATCCTTTAGAAATTGCATGTAAAAATCATATTTTAACAGCTTTCTGTTTATAAGAGTAATGCTTAAAACATATCACTGTTAGCTAGGTCTCTGCTCTATTTTTGGTTTGTTGCTCATAAAATGTGTTTGTCTGGGAAATTATACTGTGTTCGTTTAACATCACTGTATGTTAAGCATTTTGGTTTCAGATTTCATATTCTTTAAACATGCATGTATAAAAGTCCTACTCTAACAGCATTCCAGGTTTAAGAGCAATACTTAACATGTGTCCCTATTAGCCAGGTTTTTGCCCTATATGTTTTGGTTTGTTGCTCATAACAGTTCTGTTTGTCTGGGAAATTATGCTGCCTAGTTTAAAGTCACTATATTAAGAGGCATTTGAGTTTCAGCTTTCATATCCTTTAGAAAATGCATATACACACTTCCTGTTGTAACAGCTTTCCAGGTTTATGAGAGCAATATTTGTGTTCCTCTTTTATGCCTTTGTCCCCAAAGTATAAAGCTTTCTACATATTTCTTTTCCTAACGGGTTGAGAGGTAGGGTTTATTTTGCTTGCTGCACTGGTTTTACAATGCATGGTCATAACAGCAAGGCCTAAGACCCTATGTTGTTTTGTCTTGTCAGAAGGTTGCACAGCAATTGATGTAACAATTCTCCTGATGGTTGTTTCGGTTATTATTGCCTTGTCCTCAGAGTACATCTATTTTACTGTACAGGCATGCTAATTTTTATGTAGGGGGTTACTTATGGTGTGGTAATGGTATTGCAGCTTGTAAAATAAATGTTTTATATCTGAATCAAGTGTCCTATACTGAATTTTACAAATGTTCTAGATCCCCATAGCAATGGCATGTTTTGAGCAGTGCAAAAATAGGGTGTTCCACATTCTGACTGATTATCACACATTGTTAGGGTTTGTGTTCCACGTTGGCCTCTTAAAAGGCTAAAACCTATGTTTAGAGTGGCAAGTTATCGGAAGAGCGGTTGGGTTGAATTTTTGGTTCGGATGTAAGATTTCTTCAATGGAGTTCTAGAATTTCTTAGGGTTGTGTTTAGTATTATACTGACAGTTAATACAGAATAGTTTTTTGTCTTCATTTATTTGCCTTTAAGTACGATTGTGAAGCATTCTGAAGTTTTCAAGATATTGAAGCTTTTTATATTTTTGCCATTCTTTCCATGTTTTTTCTCTACCCTGCATTAACATTCTACAGCCAAATTGCAGTATTTATTTATTTTATTATTTATTTTATTTTACATTTGTTAACTGGGTTAGTCCAGCTGCGCATTAGCTCATTTTCATTAGAGACCCGAGGAGAAAAACTCCGCAATCAGTATTAACATTTTACATGAAGTCAGCAAGAAAATTGCATTGGCAGCTAAAACAATTAGAGAAATAATATTCTACAATAAAATTTTACAGAAAACAGTTGGGTACAAATGTTAGAGATCAAACTGCAAAAAGTGTTTACAACAAATCATTCAGAAAAACAGTAGAGTACAAGGTCAGACTTTTTACAACAAAAACTTAGGTACAATGTCAATGTAGGGAAAACAGTGTTCATTATTTTTAAGTAGTTATATACAGTATAGGTACAGATGGAGTAGTAAGGTAATGTAGAGGTTAAGCAACGAGACAGAGAGGTAGATGGATATTAAGACAGATGGTGGAAGAGAAAGGAGGGATGAGAGACAAGCTAGGGTTAAGTAGTTTCAGGGAGGATGACTACAATGACAGGACCATTTATTTATTAGATATTCCCAAGTGGCTAGTTTGAAATGTTTTGTTTGGTTAAGGGACCTCATTTCTAGGGGTAGTTGGTTCAAAGTTGTAGCAGGGTTATAGTTATAAAGTAAACACCCTGATTTGGTTTTGGGTTTATAGATCTGTATGAAGTCTTGGTCTGAGCTATTATTTGTTTCAGTCTCTTCCTTCTAGGAGGTGCAAGGCTATTTCGGATATTTAGAAAGGCTGTATTGAATTCAATTAAAGCATCGTCTAAGGGGATGATTTTTAAGAAGTTCCAGTTACTAGATGATAGTGCAGTAATGCACATTTCTGGGTTAAACTTGGGAAGGCTGTGTGTTTTATAAATATGCTGTTTATCTAGATGTGTGAGATGTCTGGTCATATAGACGGGGAGATGATCACTGAGAGAGTCTGACATTGGCAGTATTTGTTAGGAACTGAGACTAGGTTCCAGTCTAATACAGAATGTGGTGTGTTGCTATAATGTGTGGGGCTATTAATTAGTTGTGTGAAATCATATCAGTTCATGCTAGGTGTAGGGGAGTTAGGGTTTATGTCCAACCAATTGACATTCACATCATATATTTTTTTTTGCTTTTGGAAATGTTATGGATATTCAGTGTAGGATATCTTCCAGTATAGCTGTATTGTCACCAGGAGGGATATAAAGGACAATATATTTGTTTATAATTGTTCATTTTGAGGAAAGCAATAAGAATCTCTGCTGAACTGAATGTTGGTGTTGGTTTGCTGTAACAGGAGATGTGATATGTACTGGGAAATATTAAAGCAATACCACCACCTTTCCTCTTTATACGGTAATTACAGATGATATTATATCCAGGAAGTATAACTTCAGAGTCATTTTTGATGGGTTTAAGCCAAGATTCAGTTACAGTGGGAACATCAGGCTTATGTTGGGTAATCCAGGCATGTAGTTCAGCAGTTTTATTTCTTCACTTCTAACATTTATTTTAACAAAATTAGGTCACCAGGGTTGGGGATTAGCTGCTGTTGGGTTATTAAAGTGTGTGGGAGAGAATTATCTCTGTGCACATTATGATAGTTGGGGACAGGATTAGAGTGTATATCTCCTACTAGAAGAATTTTAGTATATTGGGGAATTATGCTTACTTGCTTCTCGGAGAGGATTCTTGCACATAATTTTGTTTTGGTTTGAGATGAAGTACAGTTAATCAATCTATATTTGGAATAAAGGTGAGGACAATACTAAATAGGTTTGGTGCAATGTGTGGAGAGTGTAAAGAGGAATTATGGATGGGTGGTTCGGACAGAGTTGTAGGGATGTTGAGAGATATTATTGAGTCATGGTAGGATGAAAGATGGCACAGCTATAGGAGAAGAATAGAGGATAAGCTGAAGAGTAACATAATTAAGTATGGGAATCTGTATTTTATAGATGTCAGGTAGTGGGGAAGTAGCAATGGTGAAGGAAACATGATTTTGCAGGGCAGTAGGAGATTCAGTTAAGGTGGATTCTGAAAGCTGGAAGAAGATAGGTAAGTAATTGTATTAATATTTTTTATAATAATTTGCTTCTAGTAATATTTTTTCCTGTGGGGATATATTCACTTCATTTCAGTTTTTCTTAATATTTTTATAGATTTTCATAGTGTTAAAATTCTTTTAGTCTTATCTTGCATCTGTCTATTGAGATCCCACTGTGGTCTCCTTTTATTAACATTAGCACAATTAATTTTAATCTGCTTGTAGATATTTTTTCTTAAGAAACCTGATTTGAAGGTTTTGTTTTTGTATTTATACTGTTGTACTTCTATTATTTTCAACTGTTTCAACCTCAGCTGTACTATATGCTCAACTTGTCATATTTTCTCTGGAGCTTTTCTCCCACAACTCAAATAAAAAGGAGTGTTTACCTCAGCCAGAGTATCCTGGTTAAACATATAAAATGAATAACTCAAATCAAATAAATAAAATAGAAGTGATATAAATATTTTTCAATCATACATTTAATAATGATATAGATCTAAATGATGAACTTAATTGTTGGGTTCCTATTATATAATCGAAGACGCAATCCTTCAAATGCATCCTGATTGAACTTGAAAGCAAGAAACAGCAAAATAGTGAAACGGCATATAAGCGATTTCATTCCCTGGGAAAGAAATTGCTTGGTTGCCTCTGTTACTTTGCCGTTTCCCTCACTATAGTGCGATCTCGGAGTTGGTATATTTAAGTAGGGGGTGGGGGGAAGCCCCCCACTTTATGTAATGTTTTGAAGTTTTTAATTTTATTTATTTATTTCTTTGTGGAATAGCGATTTTTTTCCCTGGGAAAAAAAATGCTATTCCAAGTGTTTGGGATTGTAAGCTTTCACTTATATGGGGGCGATAAAATAGCGTTTGCTTTTTTAAGCGTTTGCTGATTTAATATAGACCTTAATTTTTTGTACTATTTTTTCTCCATGCCCAAATGTTATCATCAGGCTCTCCTCCCTTAACATCCTGATACAACATATTCTTTCCTTCAGGAGGATGAGGCAAGGAAAGTGGACAAGAGAATCAAGCAGTGGAGATCAACCATCCCCCTTCTGAGAGCAAGGTTTTTGTAGATTTAAGGCCTTAATCCCTTTGTACATGTCTGAAACTTCCCCAGGGATAGGTATGCATTTCTCATCAAGAAGGACATATCATTCATGTTTTTGCTGGCAATGTAACCCCCTTGTCCCTCTTGATGTCATTACTCCTGCTTCATTCCCATTCACAGCTGGGAGTTATAAAGTGAGAATGAGCACCCAGACATGAACATCTCCCCCCAAAAGAGAGGTGAGCCAGTAAAGCTACTTCACCTCTCTCTCACATACCAGCTCCACCAGACACCTGAATCACTATTCAAACTTGGGCCACCTGAACTTTAATCTATGCTAGTGGAGCTTTTTGAGAAATATAAGTCAGAGTTTGGATCTTGTGTCAAAATAGGTATTGTTAAAAAATATCACCATGAAGTTAGGGATCATATCCATTTTTTTGCATTTATCAAAATTTTTACTTGTAAAATGTTCTGCAGAAGTCATCTATAGCTCTTGGGGATAAGTCCATTTATTGCTGCACTTTATTCTTCTTTAATTGTATTTGTTTATTTTGTATTATCTCTAATTTAGATGTAGGCTTTATTAGAGACGACATTATCTTTAACCCATTCTTTATATTTTTATTTAAAAATGTCTCTGTTGATAGCTTTTTTCGCATGCTGTTTAGTAGCAGACTCAAGATGTCTGGAGCAACTGTGTACAAACATTTCTTAACTAGGACTTGTTTGATTTATGGACTACGTCAAAATAATTTAAATAAAAAAACAAAAAACAAAACAAACAAAAAAAAAAACAATCTGGCAAAATATAGTAACCCCATTGTAAGTGAACAGAGAGACAAGACTATGGAATATACAGACTTTGGAAGCACAGGATGAAAGTTTCATCTTAACAGACAATGGAAGCACAGGATGAAAGTTTCATGTTAACATGGTAGTCCTCCAACAAATTGTAAAAAATAAGACTGTTAGAGTTGGAACTACAGAACTTAGTAAGATATGGAAAAAATAGAACCATTACACTCGGAACTACAGAATATATTAAAATATATTGACAATCATATTTTTATTAATTTTCCAAATATGGATGTCCTTTAAAAATTTTATTGAAAGGCTTACAAAGGTACACAGGAAAAGCATACTTCTATGTCGCACTGAGATTTAAACAGCTGATGAATTTAATAATATGTTTAAGATATGGGCAGCCATGTTGCTGCTACTGTGAAAGAGAGATTATTCATTTATGATTTTTTTCTTCAGTATGCAGAGAGGATGTTGAACCTACCATGGAAGTCAATGGATGCAAGGCAAAAAAAAAAAAAACTAATCTTGTTTGGGGTGCCAAACCATCCTAGAATGTACAGATATACACACTCCTATAGGGAATTTAGAGAATTTCCAGTTCACACAATTATATGTCTTTGAGATGTGGGAGGAAACAGAAGCAGCTGGTGAAAACCCACATGGATCAATGGAGAACATACAAAACTCCACAGAGAATGTCAGTATTAAAGTCCAAACACAGTTGTATAGTCAATCCTATTTACTATCACAATTATGCAATAAAATATAATTTAATCCATGTTACTGAGTAGTGTGTTGTAATTTTCATTTATTTTATTTATTTTACAATGTTTAAACTTGTAATCACTTTAAATAACAAATATGAGATTAAATGAGGGATATTTTCCAACTAGCAGCTAAATCCTAATTGTAAGATTCCTGTCAGGCAGAAGCCAGTCCTGATTCAATGATCTCTTCTGTCATTTTGTCGATATACTTTGCTGCTGTAGTCAGTAATCTGCATAACAGTTTATACTTACATTAAGGCATACATGAAGTTATTAATGAATTATACAAAAATGATAAACTTATTAAACGTAAAGATGGAACAAAACAGACAAAATGAACATAGTTTGGTTTTGATCCAGGTCTGCCAGTTGCAATACAACTCATTACTTGGCCAAGCAAAGTTCCCCTGGCCAATCACATTGATACATCCATCATGATCTGTTCTGTCTGGGAGATCTGGAACTAGATTTATACAGATGCAAACACAAAAAAGCTTGTTGCAGCATAGGTTTCTTGGCAGCCAAATATGAGCTGTTATGGCACCACTGTCTTGCTATGCTATGTATCACCTTGTCTGTCTTTCATGTAAGGCATTCCCATGCAAAACTATGGTCACAACTACATATCAACACTTTTAATTATTCCGGAAAATAAGTATTTGAAATGTTTTTCCCAATATGTTGATCCAGCATTGCTGGATGTATTGTACAATGTAATCCACAGGTGTGCTGATCTCCTATCCTTCCCAACATTATGCCTAGCAGTTTCACTATTTTTAACACAGCCCAGTCAATCCAGAACAATGTTCACTTCCTAAGTTCCATATTATATTTCCACCCCACATTTTTTCTCTTTGCATTCTTTTTTCATTTGTCAGCAATCTTGTGTCCTGTAATAGAATAACATAAACAACACATTAAGCACACCAGTCCAGTATCCACATCCTTTTTACAGTGTTAATAATACTATTCACATTTACAGAAGATAATCTAAAATTGTTGCTTTTCCTTCTTTGCTGCATGCACACTTTCTTCTCATTTTTCCTCTCCATATTTCTTCTTCTTCTACAGTTTCTTGTTCATCTACTTCACCCTCTCCCCCAGCCACTTGTCCTTCATCCTGTATGTTTTCTTCTCTTTTCCCTTTTTCATTATTTACTGTTTGCTCTTAACAATCCATCCAAAAATGTCCTCCTTTTTTATACAGTCTGAATTCAGGCACACATCTTCTTGCTATAAGTCCTTTCTCCCCATGTTAGTTACATTGTACCTTGTCACAATCATTAATTAAGCAAGAAACATCCCTACAAAAGAAAAATGATTTATGCTGCTCAGCATATCTTAATATCCCTCTATGACCAGCCACAAAAATAATACTTATCACGTGTTTCACAACATTTTTTCACATTTCATAACAGCTTCTAACCTCCAGTCTCCATTCCATAAGATTCCCACATCTCTAACTTTCCCAGTATTATCAAAAGTTTCACACAGACCCTGCATGCATTTTTTAACATTCCCTCGGATTCAATAAACTCTTTGTAGGTCGCTGTAAGCAGCAGAGCTAATTGCATATTTATGCCATGCACCATGTTTAAACAAAAATAAGGGTGGTTTCATGGTTGGCAACAGTGTTGCTGGTCAGAAAATGATGTAAAGCAACATAAATAGCAAACTTGTTTATCTCAGAGCACAGTAGGTTAGCAAGATTGCGTGGAATGCCCTAATGATTACAAGGGTTTAACATATAGTTATGTATATGGTCCAAATACAGTACAGGACAGTGCATACAGTGAAGAGTACTGTGAAATCCCATTTCAGGCATTCTTTACCAAAGTTGTGTAAATGAACTGTAAGTGTACATGCACTGCCATGTAAAATAAACACTCAGGGGAGGTGTATGTATTGAATATGTACACACAGATGAATTGTAGGAATGAACACAGGGAAAGAGGACATGTGAAACAACTTAATGTACAACAGATGAGGGCTTGTCAATGGAAGAAAGTAGTAGAAGAAACACCAACCACATATCAATATTGTACAGTACGGAATGCACAGTGAAAATGTGTGCTATGTGACTGTCACACCAGGTGACATAATAGAAAAGATGGCTTTGTGAGACCTCCTTACATCAACAATGCAGAGAACATCTATCAGGGATGTTATATACAATTGGGGTGGGGTGCATATTGTGAAGCTGTGCAAACTGATTTGCCTGAATATGAGTGTAATCTCAGCAGAAGTCTCCAGCAAGTGAGACACAGGTAAAGGCTCATGGACGACAGTAAAAGAAGCACGCACAATCATGGACAATATCAGAATAATACCACCAGTAATCCTATGTCTCTGACATAACATATGCAGTTTATGGTGATCAGAGATGGTTCAGCACAAACATACTTGTACAACTGTTATGACATATCCACACTATATGAGGGTAATCACGCACACTGTCCTGACACTGTAACATCTGCTGCAGTTGTTAGGCGGGACACTGCTATACCTGTATGTGACATTATGATCAATACAGGCTAGTTGACTGGTGTGCCTAGTATACATACAGATATATATATATATATATATATATATATATATATATATATATATATATATATATATATATATATATATATATATATATATATACATAGCACAATCTAAACTGTAACAAATGCTACCCATGCCATCAATGTTGTCAAACAACTATGTATGTACTGTGTGCATCACCAGGACAGGTATCACACATGCAGCTGGTATAACAACTTGATTGGGGTTTTGCACCATCAGACAGTAATGTTTATGCCACAAAAAGAATACCTAGGTATATAATGTTTATGCCACAAAAAGAATACCTAGGTATGGCCAATAAGATGTATGACAGGTCATTGTGGCAAAGGTGGCACACTTCAGTTGTAAATCACTGGATGATGTGTAGGGAGGTACATGAAGAAAGGTGCATTGCACTCAGTTATTGATGTGATGAAAGCTGTGAACTGTGGTGGTATTATGGCCTGTGATGTGGATGACCTTCACATACTCAGTAGTTGTATTACATACAAGGCAGTAGTCAGCACTGTGGCCACATGCTGGTGGCCGTTCCACATACCATCTACTCCAGGACACAGGTTATATACCCAGTGTTCTGATTATAGGGTGTGATGTCTACATTATCCTTGGGTTGTTATTTTCCTGACGTAACAAATCCTCCCATGTTTTTGTTTCATTGCAGGTGTTGTCATGGCTCTGGAAGCAATCTTTGGTGTGTGTTAATACTGTCTGTATTATACTAATATCACAGTTGGAGTCACTGATTGTTCACAATCTGTAGTTCTTCAGATATCTGTGTGGACACAGGATGTGTATGTCATTCATGAGATCTGTGACTTAAATAATGACAGGAAAGGGCCTGTCAGATAGCCCTGATGTATGGACCTGATCATTGGACCTGAGATATGGGTCAATTTCACATACTTCAGCATATTTAGATGCCATGTATGTGATACAGTGATCTCCCCACTTGGTGATATAGGTGTTTATGACCACATCTGACAGTATTGAGTGAATACCTTACTGCAGATTTGTGTCAAATGCCTTGGGCTTGTCAAGTTCAAAATGATTATAGTGTCATTGTCATGCATGCCCTTGATGACCTCTTTGATGACATCTAACAGATGTAACAGACATGATATAGCATTAACAACTCACACAGGTCTGTTGCACATAGCTGGGATATTATACTGTCCATTTAGAAAAGGTCCATGATCATCTGTTGGTCTTTTTCACAGATGAGGAGAGTCAGGATGTTTCTATACATGCATGCATCAGGTGCTGTCCCCCCAACTCAGATAGATGTATGTTGATGTACACCCTTCTACAGGAAAATAATCTGTGTGGTTGATGTGTCGAAGTGTGTATTCAATGGGGTCAGGAAGGTGTATGTGCTGAGTCACACTATAGGTGATCTGTGATGTTGTCACAGTTGATTGATTCTGTGTGATAGGCCTGGATGAAGGTAAGAGAGTGCATACTGCCTATCCTGTTCTGGCCTAGGGTTTTGATACAATCTCCCATGCAGGTATCATTGAGAAGCTCTCCCAGATGGGGATAAATCCTTATGTCACTAGATGGGTAACCATTTGGTCCACTGACAGAACACCAACTGTGAAAGTTGGTGAATCAATGTGGACTAGTAGAGCTGTCACCACTGGCATACCACAGGGATCTGTGCTTTACCCTTTACTGTTTGGAATCTATTTTTCTGACAGTTCAGGCTAAAGTATATGGTATTTGGCTCACCTCATTTGCTGATTCTTGCATACTGGGTGCAATCATTGAGTCCACCACTGATGATAACATACTACAAGAGGGACTAACACACACAAATGATGGTGACTAAGCCACGTGGTCTACAAATAAATGCAAACATTTGTCTTCATTTTGTCCTTTTGTGAAGTGGAATTCCCTGCTAATTACAGCATTGAAAACAGTCCTGCTATGCTGAAACCCAGTGATACAAGACCTGGGACACACATAGATAGCAATCTGAACTTTGACCACTAAGTGTCCACACTGGTATTGAAAGCCTATGTTGTATACATCATAAGTTACATCATCATATTCAGATCTGAGGATTATACTACAGCACTGTACTTGAACACACATTCAGCAGCTGGAGAGAACACATCGGTTTCTCACCAACAAAACACAGGGCCTACAAACCATGCCATAATGTATGTAAGTAGACTGAATGTCATGAAACTATAATCTGTATGATATAGGGTTAGGTGGCTTCCACCTGGCCTCCAGGCCAGTCTCTGACCCTGCCTTGGTGGGAATAGGGCACATCCACAAATCAGATATAGCTGATGACATCAGCAGTGTTTGGTGAGGAGGATATGGTAATAACCGTTTCCCACATGCTGGTGTAAAAGGGTCTATGTAATATCAAGCAAGTGCACACACACACACACACACACACACACACACACACACACACACACACACACACACACATATATACACCCCAGTTGACTGCAATGAGAACAGAACCCCTACCTATCTAGGTACACAGACTATAAAAGTCTATATTTAAGGCAAGCACTGTATCTCAAGTCCGACTTGTAGTTTCTTAGCAGTTTAAAGCTGATGACATCAGCAGTGCCTGGTGAGGAGAATATGGTAATAACAGTGACTCACATGCTAGTGTAAAAGGCTATCTGTAATGTCAAGCAAGTGCACAAGCATGCACACCCCACCCAATTGACTGCAGTGAGAACAGAACCCCTACATATCTAAGTACATAGACTACAGAACTCTGTATTTAAGGCAAGTGCCACAGCTCACACATGACTTTGAATGTCTCAGGCAACACTTTATAGCTGATGACATCAGCAGTGTCTGGGGAAGAGACTATGGTAATAGCAGTGTCCCACATGCGGGTGTAAAAGGCTCTCTGTAATGTCAAGCAAGTGCACACACACACACACACACACACACACACACACACACACACACACACACACACACACACACACACACACACACACCTGCCAGTTAATGGCAGTGAGAACAGAACCCCTACCTATGTACACAGACTACAGAACTCCATATTTAAGGCAAGCACCACAGCTCAATTCTGATTCAGAGTGCCTCAGACAACACTTTATAGCTGATGTCATCAGCAGTGTCTGGTGAGGATAATATGGTAATAGCAGTGTCCCACATGCTGGTGTAAAAGCTCTCTGTAATGTCAAGCAAGTGCATAAACACACACACCAGTTGACTACAGTGAGAACAGAAGCCCAGTGCACAGACTACAGAACTCAGCACTTTATGCAAGTGCCATGGCACAATTCTGACTTTTATAAGGCTTCAGGACAACTTATAATGGATGATATCAGCAGTGGATGTTGGAGAGAAGATGTTGGGAGGCCTACATGAAATGGATGCATAGGAGTGTTCAAGTGTCAAAATAAAATACTGTCAATCCATGGGATTGGCATGGTAACTGTAGGATGCACACTTATGCTCCTCTGGCTAGATAGACACGCACACACTCACACACACACACACACACACACACACACACACACACACACACACACACACACACACACACACACACACACACACACACACACAGTTGACTACACTGAGATCAGAACTCCCTACCTATCTAAGTATGCAGACTACAGAGCTCAGTACTTTACACCAGCGCCATGGCATGAGTTTGACTTTTGTTAGGCTGCAGGACAACGTATAGTGGATGACATCAGCAGTGGATGTTGGGAGGCCTGCATAGGTTCATAGGTTCATAGGTGGTTACTAGGCTAATGGCCCTAGGGCCTTTACACACCTAGCCATGTAAAAACCTGAGTACCCTTATTAACCATAGTTTGATGGTCATTGTTAGCACAGTGATTTTGTGATCAGCACCAACTGCTCCTATCCATGAGGGACACAGGTGCCACACCTAGGGTGAAATTACGGTTATCCATCTAGTTGTAAAGGTTGCACCTGAATAGGGTCATTGAGGAGCTCTGCTTCACATGCAGTGGGAGCCTATTCCAGAGGAGTGGCAATTGCTGGGAGATGTATGTGTCTCTCCAGCATGTTCTGTTTATGTCACAGTCTAGGTTGAGATCCCCTGGAGCAAGTTATTCTTGTTCCATTTGATTTGCGGAGGCCCATCATTTCTATTAGGGCAGAGTCTGAAACTACTCTGTAGGTCAAGCACGGGTCACCTCTCAGCAGCCTGTATGATACTGAGTACAGTGACGGGGCTTTCAGTCTTTCCATGTGCGTCATGTTTTCTAGGCCCTCGATTATCTTGGTCAGAAACCTCTGTGGTCTCTCCAGTTTCTGAAGGTATCTGGTGATATACATTCAGAAGGGAGCATTATACTCAGTTAGTGATCTGATAAGGGTAGAGAACAGTGGAGCTATGATCTCCCTGGTATTGGATGTGATGGCCTTATTTATGAGATGTGCAATGTGGAATGCTTTTCTTACCACTATGGACACATGGTGATTGAAGTTTAGATTGCTATCATCCTGTGTTCCCAAGTCTCACACCACTGAGCTTGAACTTAGAGGGGGTGCTATGCATATCATAATTAACAGGATATACTTCTTTGTCAAAGTGGACAATGACACTTTTTTTGTGTTAAGTTTCAGTCTGTGAGCTTGGCATCAATCACTTGTCTGTGTCAGCACTTTCTTTAATACAACAACATTGTTGGGAGACTCTATATGATTGTGCCCAGTTTACAGTCCTCTGCAAACTTGGTAAGCCACAGCCCATCTACCTTCACCTCGACTTCAGAGAAATAGTTTCTAAACAGCAGAGGGGCCCAGCATAGATCCTTGTGGTACTCCACTGGTAATTGGTCTACTGGTGAAGGCAGCTCCCCAACTTTGACAGTGTGGGTTCTGTGTTTGAGTCAGTTGGCTACCCATCTAGTAATGTATGGGCTAATTCCCATCTAGTTTCTCTGTGATACCTGAATGGGGGACTGTGTCAAAGGCCTTTGATAAATCAAGATAGGCAGTATGTACTGTTTTCCCTTATCAAAGGCTTTGGTGACATTCTCAAAGAAGTCCACTAGGTTTTTATAAACAAGATCTACACATGACAAAACCAAACTGGGTCAGATCAAGAGCTTGGAAGGTTGCATATGTCCTTGTGGATAAGGTCCATGATGATTCTTTCCATAGCTTTTCAGATAAGGCTGATTAGGCTTATGGGTCGATAGTTCCCAGGGTCAGTTGGTGGATATATAGGCATGTTCAACTGTTAAGATAATCCTAGTTCTGCATGTTACCAGACTGATATGTATTGCATATATCACAGCATTTGTTATTAATTAATGTGGTGTAGTTGATATTTTTGTGAACAAGTACTGAGAGACCAGGGTTGCAGTGCATGGGGGGGGGAGGCAACACATGGCTGCACTGTAAATATGTGATATAGTGTTAGAAAGGGCCTTCAGTTTAGTATGTTTCCACATGCAGTTTCATGGCATAAAGAGTAAATGCACAGTAAACAGCAGTACTACATGCTAATATTGACTTTGCATAGCACAGCTGTGAGCAGTAGGTTTGCGTGAAGGTTGGCAAAGTGTTTGTGCATGCAAGATGCACATTTCCATTACTTGCCTTGTTTGCATGTAGTTAAGCAGTGTGCAAATACAAGCCACATTGCTAAAATTCTGAGAGTTAGTACTGAGTCTATGAAACAAGCTGCTGCTTAGCTGAATATGTGGCAGCAGGTGTAAATGCATTGACATATTTTAGCCCAGATGATACTGGATTCAAATCCAGGTGCATGTAATACTTTTAAATAAAAAGTGATAATGTAATGATATTTATTCTTTATAGTACATGTATTGCTGTGCATTGGCATAGTGCAGTGGGTTTAAGCTGCATTGTGTGGAGGTAACTTCAGCATTGTAGGGCCACTTACCATTGCTTGGCATTGGTGCACAATGTCAAACTCTGTACAAACATAGAGGCCAAAAATGAAGGGATCCATTGCTTTGTCTAGTACCTATGTGTGCTGTGTGTGTGATTTCATTTTTTTGACCAGATTTTAGGTGTTAAAATGGGGTAGATAGGAAAATGATGAAATGGGGAGCAAGCAGGGGGTGAGGGGACAAAGGGAAAGCAATGGAGGAATGTGCATGAGTAAGGTAGGAAAGAACCACAGCTATCCATTTCTTCAACACTGAAAACTGAAAATATGTGCAGAATATTAGCTGAATTTGGACTTTCACCTCTAGAACGAGGGGTGACAACAATATAATGATGTTGCATAGCCAACTTGACCAAATCAAGTTTGTCTAGCAGACACGTGTGCAAAATGGAGAGCTATGTATGGGACAATTTTTTTTTTTTTTGTAGGTAGGTACCCATTTATTTATTTGTAACTCAGTAAGCAGGAATGCTGGGTAAGCAACGTAGGTATTTCTAGGTCATGTAAGTTGGGTAGGTGAGGAAGCAAATGGAATCAAACAAGACAAACAAGAGAAGATACAGGGATGGTGAGGGACACGAAAGGTTGGGGGACACCATTATTGAGGGGACAACACAGGCTCATACCTATCAAACATGGAGACAGTGAGAATTTAGTCCTCACCCACTGGACTGTCATCACTGTCTCTTTACTCCATGGGTGGCTGGAGTGCTTGATATTGCCTCCTCCAACATACTATGAGGGAAATCAGCCTCCCCATCTGGCATAGGTGTACACCAATGGTGTGGTGCACAACCCTATGCACCAACCCTGGCATCTCTTGGTGAGTAATGAAATCTCCATCTCTGCCACTGCTCCTGGAAGGTAACACAGCACCAACTGCTGGGGCAGTACTACCTATGGGTACAGGTAGTGCAGGGGCAGCAGAGGCAGTGCTGTCAGTTTGGGTCCCAGATGTGCTGGGCATCAGTGCTGGAACAGGTGGACCGGGGACAGACTGATCCACTGGGGCCTGCCTACCTTGCTGTGCTGTGAAGCATGTAATGATTTGTTACAGATGGATGACATGGAAACATTTTGACAACACATAATATAAAATAAAAAAAAGAGATAAGGGTTGTGGTGAGAGAAAAAAAAGAGATAAAATTAGTGCCATCATATGTGACATACAATGCATTAACACAATTATACAACTATTTTATTTGAAGTATTAGATTTAAGTATAAATCCCAACAACTACACTCTATAACTACAGATTGCTGAAAGTAATCCTTGAAATGTGCATATATTGCACATATGCTTGGTCAAACTGCACAGATTACATTTAACAGCAGGACATGTATGCCACTTGTATAGAGTTTAAGTTAAAGGAGAACTGCACCCACGAAATCAACCACGCACTCAAAAAACATGTTTATTTCATCATGGGCTGATGTTTCCTACATTTTAACACCACTCTGGGACTATTTGCAGGTTTTTAAATATTTTTATCCATAATTTCTGAGTCTGACCACATGGGGTCTGGCATCTTGCAGTATTTCTGGTTGTTTACTCTGCCTCTAGGTTTCCCACAATGCAGTGCTTGTCTCTAAAAAATTACATTATGCAGGCTTCTTTCTTCCTAAAGCTTCTGTCATTGCATTGACTTTACATGCATACACTGATGTCTTTCAGCTAGTTAGTTTTAAGTAACACTTCATCCCATTCAATTACTACTTAAAACACAAACAGTGCAAATGCCACAGAACAGACTTTCAAATTGTTTTTTACTGGTGCTTTTTTTAAATGGCTAAATTGCATTTTTTTGTAAAGCCTGAATTGTACTAGCTTGACTCATCTCCCATCCCCCTTCACACCTAACTTCCCTAACTGTCAAAATGCTAAGGGTAATTTGAGCTGTTACCTGCTGTGATTGACAGCTCACAGCAGGAGACTTAACTCATGTACTGTTTCCCTGTTCTAGCCTTCATTTTCTGTATGGGTAGGGGAAGGACCAGGGAGCTGTGACATCACAGCATGAGTGGGTTTTTAGGACAGTTGTGGTAAAGTCAGTTTGGAGAGGGAATTGGACAGAAAACTACCTGTATTCATTGGCGTTGATGACATCAATGAATTTGTGACTGCAGCAAGATTTTCCAGGGTGGGATAAAAGTTTTTTGAAAGTGAAACTACCACAGTACAATAAGGTTCTGTTCTAGTGGAGAGAAGCAGTTGATTTAAAATATTTTAAATGCTGTATTGTTGTTTATTTATAGCAGAGACAGTAAATAGGGAGGAAAAGGACAGAGAAGTTGAGCATTTAATAATAGAATCCATTCTTGTCATTTAATATATTATTAAAGAAATGCAGTATTGTATAGTTGTTACTCGTGGTATATGAGCCCACAACCTCTGATTAGAGTCTTATACTTGACTCCTAAAGTTGGTTTGTGCTACAGACTAATGCATGCATACTTGCTTTTACAGTTAAGTTATGCATGCTCAATTTGCTACAACTGTATAAAAGAAACACAACTCTATTATCTTGGCTTTAGACATTGGTAAAATTGATTTATAAAGTGTGCGATTTAAAGCTAGGCATAAGGGGACACAAATTTTCTTCCACAGTGGTAATTTTCCATCTTTGCCACAGAAGAAGTGCTGTTCACACATAGTCAGGAATCATACATAAATACAGGCGATAGACTGAGGTCTTACACATGTATGTGTGAGACTTGATAAGGTCCTTGTATATAGATCCAGTTGTGTATGTGTCTTATTTAATTGTGAAGGCCATCCAAGTACAGATAGCAGAATCATACTTACAGAAATATAGTAGACAGTATTCCCCCAGTCATACATCTGAAAACACAATAAGGGTGTCTCATCCCTCATATATATAATTTGTATCATCTCCACTATCTAAAGTGTTATAAGTGAGAGTGAATATAATGTGAAATGGAACAGCAGTAAAAATATGTGGAATATCCTGTATTAGAACCCAGGACCATGTGTATGGCAGCCCTACACTTGCACCTGTTGACACAAGAATGTTGAAATAACAGTCATATATTTTTGGGTCTATATTATGTGATTGAATGATTAGGTGATTGAACACCTAAACAGTGACCACGTAATATGAAAAGCAAAAAACAGCAAACGGCCAATTTAACACAGGGAAAGATTTCCCTTGGTCGTTCACTGGATTTTGCCATGTTCTCCACTGTTGAATGATCTCAGAGTTGGTATATTTAGTTAGGAGTGCGTGTGGGGGGAACAGCCACCCACATTAGGGGGTGTAGGGGTGAAGCCCCCCCCACAAAGTTTGGCTGTAAAGTAAATTTTTTTGTGGCTGATGGTAAAGTTTCCCAGTAGCATTTGCTATTTTGCAGTTCGATATTATGTGGTCCATGATTAGGTGTTCAATCACCTAATCATTCGATCATGTAATATAGACCCTATATTTTTCAGTTCAGTGCTATAAACTGCACTGTCACAACAGTAAAAATGGCCGCATACCCTGTACTAGAACCCCGGACCATCTGTATTCCAGCCCTATACTTACACCTGCTGCCACAGGACTAGTTACATGACAGTTCCAAAATTTCCTACTCATTCTTAAATTCTTTGTTTTAACCACCACACAATGCCACTTAGTGTGTTTGCATTGTACCAAGCAGAATTAATTGAATATATCAGTTTGCAGTGATTGACTGTCTGCACCCTCTCTGCAGGTGTTTGATGGCTGCAGGTGTTGGGAAACTTTGTTAACCACCGCACAACACCACTTAGCAAAGTTGCATGATGAAAAGAAAAAATTACAATGATGTATCCTTTTTGACCTGTACACATTTACAGACTCCCTGTCTGCAAGTTTTCTGTCTGCTTCCTGTATGGGCCACTAGTCCTAGTTTATGCACTGCTAAGCATTGCTCAAATGAGATAAGCACAGCCAAACCTAACATTCATTTTCTCCATTTCCCTTGTTTGCACTAAGCTGTGCACCTCACAAACACTGGCAAAAAAAAAGGAAGGAAAAGTAGTTGAAGAAAAGCAATCTATGAAGTAAACACTGCAAAATGTTTGTTAGTACACATGACTATTTCTATATAGGTCTGGATTTAAACTCTCACTCCAATGAACCTTCAGAACACAGCAAGAATGCCTTATCCCTTTTTGTCACACAAACAGCTTTGTAGCAAGGAACTGAAATCATTTTGCATACAACCAACTGCAACATCATCCACCGTACTAAGAAACCATATAACAATTATTTGAACATGTATTAATCTTGTATGCAGTGCAATGAGTGATCACAAAATAATTTATGACTATTGCTTGCAAAAATGCAGCTCTGTCTTAACTCTCTGTGTTTGTTGCTCATTCTTGTCTTATCTGACCAGTAATCTGAAACATGCAGTCTATAAGGCATTCTGTATCATTGTTCTTAAAATGTGTGAGAATATTACATTTCAATACTATATAGTTGTGAACAAATGAAGGGGAGGTTAGATGTTAATGAATAGCACCTGTGAATTGTGTGCTGCTTACTTACATTTCCAACCTTGATAAAATTGCTTCTACACTTTGTAAGTCTAACCTGACACACCCATTGGAGGTAGGGCAGTCTACGTTGCTGTTGTGTTTTCCTTCTCCCTATCAGTAGTCATTCACAGTTGCAATCCATTAGAAACAAACACTGAGGGACTGTGTTACATCTGTGACATAGAACCAAATATTTGGGATTCAGCAATTCTAATGAGTTCACACCTCATTTCCAACATCACCATGCTCATAGCCCTGAAACTACACCCTGAAGGTAAGGAGACTTGTTTATGTGGAGAACACAGAAGAAGCTATTAGTATGGGATATATTTACACAGAAGACTACTGAACTTGAGATGGTATGCTTGCATTTTTCAGCTATATACTGCATTTTCTGAAATGTCATTAAGTAAAATCTGTTTAATATTATACAGTATATATGTTAATTATCAAATGCTACTTTTATCTGTATGCATTCATTAAAAGTGTACTGATGGCATGGACATGTTAAGGCATTTCACAGGTATACATGATTGGCAATAGCTTAAAATAGAATGTTCTATGTTAAATCTGCATACATTTTTTCAGAAACAGTTCATTTGATAGCACTTTTAGCATTTCAATGATAGTTCATTAGGAAAATGTATCATTTGCCTGTTCTTTTTGGGGGTGAGCAAGCAGCTGCATTTCTGTTTTGGCACAAACAAGGATATATTGCTATTGTTACTCTCCCTTGTTTTGCATCTAGCCTTGCTTTGTGTGTGAATGTAATATGTTGCAACCACACAATTCATGTTGTTCATATTTCAAATATCTAGAATGTTTTATGTTTCGCAAGTGGATAACAGGGAAATGCTACCTTTCTTTTTTATCTGGGAACAGGAATTTTTTAGTTATATTATCCTTCTGTTGAGTTTATGGCACCCAGATGTCTCAAATCCTGAAAACCTCCCATTAGTGACCTTGAGAATCAGGTCATTGAGGAAGCTTTTAGGTGACATAGTGCCTTTCTGCTTGAGAGGAGACTTGGAGATATGTCAGGCAGAATACAGATTTGGCAGCAGATAGTTGGAAATGTGAATGCAGTAGGTGGCCACAGCAGGACATATGATCAGGTGCACCATAGAGCCACTGACATGATCTTATCTGCACGAAGGACAGCAGCTGCAATGGCCTGTGATCATATGGGTACTGGGGGGGGGGCTGCTACAGATTCACCACTAACAGCAAATGAAGAGTTCCTGCCCATTTTCAGGGATCCAGACAGCTCCCAGGAAAGTGCAGAATAGCATGTCCTTGACATTGGTGCTACTGTTTCAGGGACAGCAAGTATGTCCAAGGAGGAGCTTCCAGATAGGCATATATATCTCAATTGTTAGATACTCTTGTATAGTAAAATATTTACAGTAATACTTTAGTTCTGTTTAACAAAAAAATTGTTGGGGGGATTGTAGATTGCTACAGTTAACAACACATTCTGGTTGATTACAATGAGCTTAGGTTGGACCTGTCATCCAAGTTCTTGTTGAAGGTATTGTTAATGTACATATAAAGTGAAAAACGTTTACCTTCTGTGTTACTGTTAATTGTGATGATGTTGTCTTTACTTTTTTCTTAACTTCTTACAGGACCGCCCAGCACAGGGAGCCTACAATCATTTGAACATAGTAAGCCAAACATTTTGATATCAGTACTGATGAGCAGTTCAAAGAAATATTTAGTTTGTGATGTTGGTGTCAGAACTGTTGTGTGCATTGCTGTACTGTCTGTAATAGTGGCACCAGTGTTAGTTTGTTAGCATATATTGGACTATAATAGTTTAGGTATTAATTTTCCTTGTGTTTGTTGCTTATTATCACAGGTTGACATTCAGCCATCATCTGTAATTCCACTGGACACAGTCTGTAGGCCTATGCCTACCCATTTCAGCGAGCCCTCAGATGTTGGACAGGTGGAGGGTGAGACACGCAGATCAGGGAAGTGTAGTTACTACAGATTCAATGCCTGTTGACTCTGTCCATAGCCAAAGTGTGGGTGAGGTGCCATGCAGAAGGGTTGTTAGGAGTGCTCGGAGGAGGCCAGTTGTCCATCCTCCACCTGATCTAGGTGTCTGTTCCTATGCCACTCAACATATGTTTATGGCCATCATGAAGGCACAGGCATGTTCCCATAGGTCCTGCAGAGAAATGCTTAGGGTTGCAGATGTGGCACAGGCTGGCATGTATGACTGTCTCCGTTGTGTTGCTGATTCAATGGATTGGATGAATGGCATGTTGGAATGGGCAGTGTCTGTAATGGAATGTCTGCTGGGAGGGGAATGGGATTCATGTTGGCATAGGTCAGCCAGATCATCTGCTGTTAGCCGATATGGCTATGTCTGAACATATTTCCATAGTGGCAGTACTGCTCCATCAGTGGTCCAGCTGTCCACACCCAGACATGACAGGCCATGGGGTCATGGTTCTGGGCATCCTTGTGAGGGGATCTCGTCCAGCAGACATCAATCACATTCAAGTAGTGGCAGTGCATCTGAACATGGGCGTGGGCATGCCAGTGCAACTCCTTGCAGAGACAGTTCTTGTGGTTAGGTACAACAATGATGAACTGCCATCTCTACCATGCACAGCTCACACTTGTCTGACAATCCAAGATATAGAGCTAACACAGAGCTTGGCTGAGTTCATGCAGACACTCACACGCCAGTTTCACCTGGAAGACCCATACAGACAGACAGACACACACACACACACACACACACACACACACACACACACACACACACACACACACACACACACACACACACATACACACAAAATGTACATGGTTCAGCCGTGAACTCATTTTGTCTCACTGACCATTTGTTATGTTATCCAGATGTCTGCCTGCTTCTCTTTCTTACTCACACACACTCACCAACCTTTTGTATCAACCTAGGCTTTCTGCCCCCCACACACACACACACACACACCACCCTGTGCAAGTGATGATAAGTGTGCCATATCCCTTTTTTCTATCTTTTGTATTCAGGGATACATAACATTTGTGTCTGATGCTCAGGTTGCATAGCTGACTTAGTGCTTAGAATATCTGCATTTGTGGTGTTGAACTGGTAATTGTAACTTTGACTTGTATTGGTCTTAGAAAGTTAGGCAGTTGATAGCATCAAACATTTTTTGCATCAGTATTGTTAATGATCTTGTGAGGGCTGTGAAGTATGAAACTGAAATGTGTCTCATTACTTTCTAACTTCTCTCTTTAAGGATTTTTCAGTACAAATGTATGGTGCTAAACTGAGGCTATTCGGTGACCATCAGTACTTTTGAGCAGTATGACTGTGTGAATATTTGATGCTTGAGGCCTACTACTTGATAATGGATGCATATAAGTCACATAAGTCTCTGCTGTCACATGTTAAAGTAATTTCTGTACAAATCACCCAGCTGTTACTTGCTTACACACTACCAGGTAACAACATGCAAGGATATGCCATTCATTCATATTATTGCACAATACACTCCAGGTTGATCACTTACCTTGTAAATTCAGTAGTTGCAACAGTTTTAGTTCAGGGCTAACTCTGTCTGATGTTAGCAGTACACAGCCATTATATGGATAGGTAAGGGTTGTGAGCATTGCCTGGCATCACTGTTACTATATGTATGTGTGTAGCAGGAACATTTTAGAAGTTTTGGTGATGAGTGAATGTGCTATGCATTGCCTCTTAGGCAATGCGAGTGCATACTGAGCATACCTACATCTGCTTACACCCACAACAGCTGCTGGCACCCCCTCTGACTTCTCACCTGTGTGTGGCTATGGTGACCTTGTCATTGGTGTTGGGATGTGTGCCTGTTCCCCTTGTTGATCCCACTGAAGCTTTTTTCTCAGGTTGATGTTGTGTAGCATGGAATATACAGTGAATATTTCAGCACATATATGTGGATTGTACTGCAGGGCTCCCTAAGATGTATTTAGGCACCAGAACTACAACCTCAGCAGCCCAAACACACACTCTATGATATTTCTAGTTTAAGCATATGTCTCATTATGTCGTTCTTCAGCAGATGTGCGCATTTATGATGGGTGTCATCAGCCACGGTTCCAGTGCATAACCTGCATCGCCAGTAAATGACCCTATGGGATATGCCCCTAGTGAACATCTGGTACAGTTGGGAGGTGTGCCAGATATGTGAGTCATGGTAATTGTCTGTGTTTCCAGCACACATGTTCAAGATGATTCCCTTGGCATTAAGTACAACTTGGCAGTTAATAGAGTGGAAGCCCTTTCTACTTTTGTAGAACCTTCCCTGTTACCCGGGTGGTGCCTTAATTTCTCTGTGTGTGTAATCAGTGAGACCCAGTACTTCAGGGTAGTGTGCTACAGGGCAGAACTCCTGCTTATTTCTGGCCCTATCCTCAGGAGTATGGGGAAAATATATGTGGTCTCTGGCATGTTGGAGTATAGCAGTCAGGAATTGATGGAGGGTCATGGATGCTGATGCTTTGACACCCCCAGCATGTCTCCTGTTTGTTTCTGAAAGGTACCTGTAGCTAAAATTCTAAGTGCTACACATACCTTTGTCTACACTGGTATGGGTTCTCCTCCATTTGCCCTGGCTCTGAGTTGAGGATGACAGAGACTGCAGAGTTCCTGTAGTGTGTCTCTATCCACCTTGTAGTGCTCTACAATTTCCACGTCACTTAGGTTGTGATAAGTTAAACAAGGTCTGAAAACTCTTCTCCTTCTTGGCGTTGGTCTATTAGCAGCAGCAACACAGACTTCAGCCTGTTGCACATACATGTGAATTAAAGCAACAGCAGTCCCTAACATAGTTTCTGTGTAGACTACTTTCTGTAGCTGTATTCCAGTAGGTTTTGGAATTTGCAGGGTAAACCAGTACTGAGTCTGCAAGGTTGCTTTATAGCTTGTTGAATAGGTCCACCATCTTGGATTGATTGATTAGCGCACAATTCAGCTGTTTATGTTGTAATTACCATATCACAGTGTTTACCTTATTTGTGCGGCTCTGCACACTATGTAGAGCCACTTACTGAATCTAAATGGGCCATACAGGCTTTATTGATCTGGCTGATTGTCTTCTTCAGTTCATCAGTTCTGAACTACAAAATAACATTTTTTTTAAGTTACTACTTGAAAAAAATAATTGTTCTATGTCTAAATATTCTTCCTCTTGCTACACAGTTCCAGAAATTTCATCATCAGTCTCTCACTTTCAAATGTTAAGTCACAAAAAGTCTCTGTCCCAATTTGTATAAAAGACCAAATTTATTGTG
Organism: Protopterus annectens; assembly: GCF_019279795.1. Lineage (NCBI taxonomy): Eukaryota > Metazoa > Chordata > Ceratodontiformes > Protopteridae > Protopterus > Protopterus annectens. The sequence continues at coordinate 1,028,922,297 of NC_056735.1, read as the reverse complement.
CTTTAAAACCCAGAACAGTTACCAAATTGTCCATTATACTTTGTAATGGGTCTGATGATGGAATAACAGGGAGGCATGATGGCTTCCTTAAAGCTAGAAGAAATACCCAGGTATTAGGGTGTTCATGTGGTGATCTGGGTTCAAATGTCAGACAAAGCACATGGACAGGGATTGTACATTTTGTACATTAATCTGTTTACAGACACAGGCATGTCAAACCCTGATTTGATGAATTGTTCAAGAGGAATCTTTATTAGTCTGGCAAAATAAAAATATTACCTAACAGCAGATAATGCAAAGTGATCAAAGAATAGTTAATTATCATTGAAAGTGCCCATGTCCCTAATGGAGTGTCACTTATGTGGTAGGTGCATGGGTGCCCAATTTTGCCTTAGTACAATGTATTGCATTTCTAGGCATTTACTTTTAGGCCATGGTCCAGGTGTCATTTATTGGTGAGTGTTAGTTCCTCCCAAAGAATTTGGAAGTTGGATGGAGAGTTAATGAATGCTCCAGGTTTACAGTTATCTGCTGCCTTAGTCATACACAGGCCCTTGATGCCAGCCTTGACATTTAAGAAGTAAATACCAAAGAGAAGCGGTCATACATCCGATCACTAGGGGACATTTCCGGTAACTACTCTTTTGAGGAGACCAGGCTTCCAACACTAATAGATTGGGATTTGTCAGTCAGTTTGCTATCCAGAGGGCAACATAGAGTTTACTTTTAATTTGATTAGCTTGTTGATAATGACAAAATGTGAGATGGTATCAAATGCCTAGGCCAGGTCTTTTAGGCAGTGTGTGAAACAATTTGCCCAAGTCTAATGTATCAGTGATATATTAAAAGAAGACCACAAGGTTTAAGAGGCAGGATCTACCTTTAAGAAATGCAAGCTGGCTTGGTTCCAGGGTTTGTAGACTGCCTATGTCCTTGTTAATAAGTTTCATAATGATGCAGTCCACTGCTTTGTAGATAAGGTTGCGGGGACTTGCAGGTATGTTGTCTCCTTAATAAGTAGTGGATCCCCGCTGTAGAGAGGGATGACTACTGCATTTCTCCAGTGGAAACTCTGAAGTTGAATAGGTTTAGTAGCAAGTCTACCAGAATGTTTTGTCATGACAAAAAGCCTGGTACATTATTATTAGGACCCATGTGGTTTTGGCCTTGTAGAGAACATTCAGAACTTACTCAGAGATGATGAGAAGGGTTGACATAGGCATGCTAATACATTTGGGAAAGTTAGGGGGGGATAGGGTAGTAAAGTTAGATCTGAATTTGTCAACTAATATGTTGGCTATGCCCTCTTGGATTGTATACATGTTGCCGTTGTTATGTATTAGCTGGGCATTGCTATGAGTTACTTCTAAACATTCTAACAAAGTTGTCCTTAGCAGAGGCAGTAATTCTCAACTCATACTTAATTTTGTAGGATTTGAATTTGTATCTGAGCTGTTTGTTGATCTTTTTGAGTTTGTCTCTAGTAGATGGTGTATTAAGTTTGTTTTTATGGGCAATGAGTTTTTTCCTCTTCCTTATTTTATAGATTGCTTATTTTATGGGAGGATACCGTTCAATGCTCTTAACAGTTTTGAGTGTGGGTAAGGAGAAAGTTCATTTGTAGTTCTACTTATTAGAGACAGGAATAAAGAAGGAAACCTGCTGAGTTTAGTTATACAATTTGATAATTATAAGCTAAAATGATTGCTTTTAGTTTAATAAACCTTCAAACTGTTTTGTGGAACATTTTTAACTCATTAGTGCATCTGCTGATTCTGTTTCTGTATCTCTGCACTGCATGAAGCTGTCCATAGGTTGATATGTTCAGAGGTAAGTACTACTCTAGCTGCTCAAGTTCACAAGTACATGGGTAAATACTAGTCTAGCTGCCCTTGTGGGCCATTTTAATCCTAGCCCGTTCCCTTTGGGTGCTCAAATTAACCTATCCTATTTGGTTAGAGATTGACCTTATGCATCCCATTGTTGATGGACCATCTCACTCATCTGCAAGGTTCTCATCAGTATTATTTCTCTGGAGTAAAAATAGCTTAATGGCCTCTTTTCTCATTTTGAGACTAAACTTAGTGGCCATGTATGTCTTCTTCCATTGTTTTCAGTAAGAAATCTAAGTAAATCAATATAATGGTATCAGATATTTAATCTGAAATCATGACAGAGCTGTTGTCAATTTGTGGCCAGAACTGTCAGAGCCTAGATTTCTTTCTTTCTTTTTAAATTAAAATAAGTACTGAAATCCCCAGAGATGTGCCTCAGATGGATAGACAGCTGCTTCTTTACTACCATTAGCACTCCTTTCTCTTACTTAAAATGGGCTTATAGTCTTTCACTTTAGCATGTCACTTTTCCTCATTTTAGAGTGTCTCCATTGTGGTCCCTATAGGGCAACATAATTTAAGTTTTAATGACTGGAACTACAGGCTTTATGCAATGGTCTCAGCTGTCACTATCAATTTTTTATCTTTTTCAATTATTCCTTGCACACTGTGCTAAGACTTCGTTCACTTCTCATGTAAGGTACACAATGTGAACTATGAGTTTTTTAGATTTGCAATGAATGTTGCCCTGGTGATCCTTGAACTCAGACTTTAACTCTTTAACCTCCTTCACATTCAGCCTTATGTTTGAGTTGTCTATAGCATTGTTCGCTTTTAGGTTACAAGCCAGTCTTGACATAGTGGTACCATACTTGCATGTGACATATTTCTAATATTCAATAGCATTATCTAAAAACACATTTTTAACTTTTTAAATAATGTTCTTGTTCCACCAAACTTCATTTTTGTTATGTTTTTTCTCACTGAGCTCAGTAACTATGTACAGCATAGCAAGGTACTGCAGATGCCTCCATCTGTGTACAGAACAATGCTTGCACAGTAAGTCAGTCTGAATGCAAGTTTCAAGTGCACAGGCATGTATCTGTTGATGTTAGAATGCTTTTACACTCACACAGTACCATGAGTGCATAATTCTGACAGTTTTTTAAATTTCTTATAAGTTATTTAATTTGTGGTACTACAGTTTTGGGTGTATTTTATTTATTTTTTTATTTTTATTTTACATTTGTTGACCGGGCTAGTCTGGCTGGATACATGTCCATTTTCAGCAGAGGCCTGAGGAGAAAAGCTCCACTAATAAACAGTAGCTAAACAAGTATAAAAAAGTATACAAAGCATGCACGCAAGAAAGGGAACAATTTTCATGTAGAATAGTAATGCAGAGGCAATTTGACAAAAAATAAACAAACAAAGGTGCAGAATCCTTATGACTTAGTATTTACTGTAGAAGACTGCTGAAAGAGAGTAGAGAGGGGGGGGGGGAATGGGACAGATGGAGAGTCTATAAATATTTACATAAATTAACAAAATAGTAGCAGATATGTTGTGCCAGGTACTACTTTTTGGAAAGAGATTGGGATAAAGGGGATCTGGATCTAGGTTAGGTAAAGGGAGAAATGACAGGTAGCTGAGAATTATGGCAAGTAACAGAAGATGAGGTAATATAGGAGAAATAAACAGGGGTGGGTTTCGGGTCTACTTCACTAAAGGGATAGAAGTAGTGATAGAGGGCAGGTAAGAGAGAGGGATTGTTTCCTGAGCTCAGTCAGGATTAGAGCAGGGGCATAGCCAGTGCGAATGCAAATATTTCTTTATATGTTTTTTGAAAAGGTGAGATGAGCCTAAAGTGGTTAGTTCTATGGGAAGTTTATTCCAGTAAGCTCCAACAGTATTGGCAAATAAGGAGTATTATAATTCTCTTTTCAGATGCATATCATTTTGAGTTTAGTTTCTCCATTTAACAGCACAAAAATAGTGACTATCTTTATAGCTACAGTCATGGCAATTCCTGATTGTCTCATTTTATTTTGAAGCCAGATTTGTGTGTCCTTGTAAATAGCCAGTCATTGCTCATGTTTCTAAGTACTAATCTCTTTTCAGCTTTGTATTTTATCTCCTACAAATTCTTTTTCGTAACATTTACAATTGTTCTCACATGCATTATGCTTTAACTACTTGTCATGAAACTCATTCAATTGTTCCCTTATTTTAGAGTGAAACTATTTCATATATCACATGGTCTGGTGATAAAGATGTCTAATACCTTACGCAGTAGGGGCAGACAAAAAGGGAAATGTTTGTGATAACTGGCAAAAACATGAATCACAAAATGTGTTCTTTAGCCTTACAGTGCAAGAAAGTGTGTGTATTTGGATCTCCGTCTAATATCCAAAAGGCCATATCAATGAATTTTGTTTTCTTGAGATGAAAATTGTGAAAACGATATACCCGAATGGCAAATTTTTTCCAGGGCAAGTAAACACTTGCCCAGCATGCCCTTTTCTACACCGTAGTGTGATCCTAGAGTTGGTATATATAGTTGGGGGGTGTGGTGGATCCAGCCCCCCACTTTGGTGGGTTTTATTTACTCTGGTGTGTGTTTCATTGAAGTTTGGGCAAATGTTTACTTGCCCTGGGAAAAATTTGCCATTTGGGTATTTTGTTTTTGCAATTTTTTGTCTTGCGAAAATGAAATTTGATTATGTGACCTTTCGAATATTAGAAGTAGAGCTGTGTATCTACATATCCATCATCAGATCTCCACACATTCCATTTAATTAAGTAACTTGTTTTCATTTTGACAGATGGAATTTTATTACTTTTTTAAGAATATAATCAATATGTGGCACAACAACAAATGCATAATATAAGAATTTATTTTTTATTTTTTATATTTCAACCACTTTTCAAAATATATAGTAGATATGTTTAAAAACAACATTACTTTTATAGGCAGCCTTCTATGTATGTACTTCAACATGCTATCAAGATGTGATATAAAATTATTAACATTAGGTGAAGAAATTAAAAAAAAGACTTGTTATACCTCTGTGTGCTTATCAACAAAAATTTTGATTCTTTAATACATGAAACATTATTCATTTCATGGAGATCTGTATACTGAACACGCTCTCTTTATGTCTCTTTATCACACTGCCCACACATAAAAAAACATCCATTACAATAAAACAAAACAAAAGTAGGGCATTGTTTGGCTGAACAAGATGATATTTACAGTGCAGATATATCTGTTTTAATTGTATTATTCTTGGCTTTGAATATGGTGAGTAATGCTGATGTACCTGAAGGTGTATGAGATCTAAAATGTGATGATGATGGCAGAGTGATGATAAATATGGCAAAAATGCTTGCACAGTTTAATAAACAAAATAATTTGTACTTTTGCTAAAGTATTTGTTTTTATCATACCCATATATTTTATTTATGCAGTTCTAGAAGGGAATATCCAAAAAGTCATATATTAGTACAATTTTACTTTAAGGGCACAGACTCCTGTATTTACAGTTGCCTTTTTCTCCACATATCCCACTAATAACACTGATATAGTTCTTGCCCGAAGCTTGTCAGCCTTTTAAGCATTTCCTGTTTGAGAGATTATAGCAATCATGCATGGACACACAGGAGAGCATTATCAGATTAGACTACAGCTGACTACCACTCTAGGCCAGTGGCTTAACAGTGATCTTCTGCTGTCACCTCTTGACCAGGTGGTCAGAACTTATCAAAATTATGTCTAGCAATGTACAGGCAGCAACACATTCAATGAGTTAAAACCCAGAAAGTATCATTATAAAAATTAAAAATCAACTGCAAGTAAGAACATAATATTTTTAAGAATGAAATGCCATATTATAAAAAGTAAGTATCTGGATCAGTTTTAATATGTTGCTATACAGAAACCAAAATGTATAGTCCAACAAGTGACAATGCTGTATAAAGTGTAATTAGTTCAGGTAATGCTGATAATTATGCTAAAATCCCAAAGTATTCGTCTTAGTTCCTTAACATCCTTTGTCATTATTTCCACATACAATACAGTGTCACTTGGCCTGCTGAAACATGTAAAGGTGTTACTTATCCTGACATTGTTAGGTCTGTATACTCAAGGCTGTTGACGAACTTTGGTATACCCCCCCAGTTTCTTATCTCTTTTCTTACTGCTCATTGCAATTAAAAGTGATAGAAATAAGGTGTTTTGTAAATAAAATGTGTTTATGAATAAACACAGTTCAATAACCCCATGATTCCTACCTTTTTTCTTTGTCAGATGTGTACCAGCATATGTAAGATACAGAAAAGTGAACCGAGGAGACCTATATAAATAAAAGGAGAGGAATTGCACATACCAGCTTTTTTCATAAAACTTTACTCTGCTACATATTCTTCTAAGATACAGTAATTATTTTATTCTTTGTAATTACATATTTACATGGAACAGCAAGTAGAATGTGTATTTTGCATTAATGTTGAGCACTAGTACATAAGATAGTCATACTGTATTTTGTTAAATTTTCTTCAGTCTTTTCACTTTCTTGTTTCTTATGTTTTGATATACAGTAAACTATATTTTTTACTCATTAATGATTGAACTTTATTCTAATATTTCTTGTCTTCTGTCTTGTTTTGCTAACAACTTTATAGTGCCTACAAATTAGTGCAGTGTTTTGATTTGTTGCATTGCTTGAAGCACAGTTACACTTCTCTATATTTTGTTTTCCCTTTTTTTCTGTACCAAAGTGTTTTATTTTTGCTAACATGTGGAATTCTGTTTTATTGAAACTATGGTTCTCCTATTTCTCTCTGGGTCTCTGATATAGATAGATTTTTTTTCCAGCTGAACTACCCTGATTATCAAACATAATACAGTAATGAATGAATGAATAAACAAACAAATGGACGTGAAGGTTGCATATACTTGAGTACATATATATTAACTGTAAAGGATTCATCTGTGAATATTGCCAAAATAGCAGGTCAGTGGTAACCTTATATGGTAAAATATGTCATTTAGTGTCACCAGGATTTTTCTTCCATTACTGCTACTGATAAATTCAGTTCACATGCCATGTCACTTATTACTCTTAATGTTTTTAAATTGCATGCCTCAGTTATAGGGTTACTTTAAATTCTTACTAGACCCATGTTTCCTGTCCCAGGAGTAACCTAGAAGTGCTGAGGCAAGTGGCAATGCATTATCTCACAATAAACCCTCTGTTTGGGGTATTGTTTTACACAAGGGATTACTTTAAGCTCTTACACACAGGAGATTACTTTAAGCTCTTAATGTGTTCACTATCTTCACTTAATCCAGATTGTCATTCACTACCCTCAAGTCACTCTGGCTCAATAAAATGATTTTGTTCAGCACTGCTGATGTGGTTTTACTATGGTGCGCATTTGCATTTCACCATGCTTGTCTTAACTTCCAAATACTTCAATGAACCAGGCACGTAACTGTAGTAAATAGGTCAGCTATGTACAGGGGACAGGACAGAAGAAACATTATTAATTAATGCTACTAAGCTGGCTGGTTAGCTCCAGTTGCTTAGCGTCACTAATGTGACCTCTTCATCTTCCTTTAGATTAATATGCATGTGACAAATGAATCCCAGTTCCATGCTGACATTAAATAGCCAAGACAAGCATAGTTCAAAGTAAGTTTATACCATGGCACAGAACAAACTGGTTGTATTTCTTATTAGGCACAGCATTTTACTACTGAGCACCAAAAGAAAATGTTTTTAGAATTCATATACAGTGTGACCTTTTAAAATGGACTCATTGTACAGGTGTCAGCTATTGATGCATATTATTAATTGTCAGCTTTATCTAACCTTATCTTCCTTTATACCTATTGTTGCAACATGCTTAGACTCTTCAGGGAAATTAATGACAAATAAATTATTGTTTTAAATGAGATTTCACACCAGGCTAGCCTTTGTATTTATTATATAATGAAATTGGTCTTGTGGAGTATATTTTTATCACAGGTGTGACAGAGAGACAGAGAAAATGACTGCATACAGAACATCTTGTCTTAAAATGAAGATAACGTTCATGAAAATAGAATCTACTGGGTCATAACAGAAATATATGAAACATTATGAGGTGAGGACTTGTATATGATGCTGTTTATTAATACTTTAGATGTATTTTGGACACATGGGCAACTGATCTTAATTATCAGAAAATGTGTGGTAAGTAAAGGCAAGTTTGCTTTTCATCTTTCTTTTCCTAAGTGGGTAATATATGCAAGAGACAGAGTTCCTAATGTTAATTAACTTTTTTGTCACGCTATAAAGTTATTTCTGACATCAGAGATATTTTAAGCACACATGGACTCCGGTCATCTTCTTTAAAATCTAGGGGATAACTAAGGTAACTCAAGTGACAATAAGAGGAAGTCAAATGCTGGACTGCATCCTGATTGATGGATTATTAGTTCATGACCATCATAGAACCTGTGAGCAGAAGTAATCTTATCTGCTTCTGGTGTACTTTAATATGTATTCATAGCATGGCCCTACCACAGATAGCTATGTAATGCTTAAGGAGATTGATTTTTTCTGCTACTGCAGCAATGTTCTTTTCCATACTGTGGAGTAGCTGACATCAGCTTCTGAAACAGGAACTTCAGAAGCTCCTAGTAATATCACTCCATGATGTTGCAATGCTATATAACAAAATTGCATAGTGGTACCAGGTTATCATATGGGCCATACTAAAGAAGCATACACAATACTAATCATTCCACAGGACTGGACTTGTGCTCGGACTTACCATCAGTAAGTTTTCCAGGATAGCAGAGATGCATTTCAGAGAGCCAAGTCTAACCATCAGCTGGTTATTGCTAAACTAGCAAAAAGTGACCTTAAGCTACTTTATTAGCTATGCCTATAAAGCAATGAAAATGGCAAAGGGGGTGGAATGAGAAACCAAGTATTATACTCTGAGTAGCAGGGGATAATAACTAATATAATCATCCAAGTCTGCTCTTTCTCCATTATAACTGTGTTGCATCTAGCTCTACATAGATCAGTATTAACAGAAGTATTGCCCTCTAGTCCAGACAATGGTTAAGATTCCACGTAAAACCCTTGATGTTTTGCCACGGGGTTCAAAAGATGAATTCCTCCTTTCAGCTCCTCTACAATAGACTGCATACAGCAATGCTCAGGCAGTTAAGATTTGCAGTTCTCAAAATACAGTTTAGTGTCACTGACAACCTTTAACCCTTGTGTATGCCAAGGGAAAAAAAGCCATTAAGGTCCAAACAGCCACAGACCCTAATAACATCCAGGTAAAATCAGCTAATGCTTGCTTGATGAGTTAGCAAAGGCCTCAATTCCTTTATAACTCAACACTTCATCTGTGTTTTAGCTGTGATATTGTCATTTGACATGCGCATGTAGAGACCACATTCTTTCTCAGAGCGCTTTGTATTTATTAGCCACACCCTGGGTCTGGTTGAGATGTTGAAACTCTGCTTATTGATGCCATATCACTAATGCAAGAGACAGAGTTACTAATGTGACTTGTCATTAGTGCAACACTAAGAGCCATGGAGAACTCCCATTCTCACCCTCCTAGGAAAGGCTCTTGCCTATGCCACCCAGTTCCTGAGTGCCTAGTCAAACTCAGGTAGCCTGGGCTGTAGTCAAGAGGTTTATTGTTCTTCACCACCAGTGTAGGATTTAGTCAAGCCACCTTTGACAAATTTTGACACTGTCTGGGCTTCAGTAAACTTGTTTTGGTGTAATGTGATTTTGTGAATCATATTTGGCTGAATTATCCTGTTATCTCAAACAGCATTTGCAATGCATGATGGGAAGCACCAGCATTGCAACAGCTGTCGCTGTCCTCCTAAGAACTACCTAGAGATAGATTTTTGGCATCCTCATGGTTAACCCATCCCAACATACTCAAGAAAACATTCAGGCCACTGGGCTATTTATTTTGTACTCAATACAATACTACTACTGCTATTTGTAATAATAATAATAATAATAATAATAATAATAATAATAATAAATCCGAAGTGAGTTTAACAACGACAACAACATTATTTTTGGACATTTGTAATATTTAAAAAATGTAGATGTTGACACTGATGCTAGAGTATTTATTTATGAATTTGACTAATTACTTAATGTATTTTTCAAAAACTATACATCTACATCTATAACAGTGGTTAATAAAATAAATTACTGCAGTATTCCATGTAAAACATACCTGACATGTATCTAAGTAAAAAAACAATCTTTTGCTAAGATAAGATAATTTCTGGTACATACATTTTACAAAATCTGACCCAAATGGAAACTTGGGTATTGATCAGTATCAACACTTATTAGTAGCTATTTGTCTTTGCATTTTAGGGAAACTGGAATAATGCATTGCTGGGAAAAGTTAGTGGACTTGTACAGTGCTGTATGCGATCAAAAGCTGTAACAGAAACCTGGCATGGTCAAATGCAGAATATGCATCTAAAGAGCCAGCGATAAAAACCTGAAGTCAAGGCACAGCTCTCCCCTGTGCATGGAGAAGCAATTCATAGTATAAATAAAGGAATGACAATGCAAATTCCAGAACTCAGTTCACTGATTTATTAATTGCCATTAAACTGCTGATTTGTGGCTTTACATTTTAGTACCAGTGGAAATAACTGCGAGAGTTTACATCTAGTTATTCAAAAAGTACAGGAAATTTACATTATTGTCCATTCCTTCTTACTGTCATTATTGCCAGATGCCTAGCTTTCCTTAGCTGCAAAAAGCTAGGGATTGTTTTCCTTTTGTCATTTCATGTGCAGGTTACTGTAAAGTTTCAAGAATATTAATAGGACAGTTTCCACTTTATGGGCTGCTTCATTTATGGCTGTGCTCCTGGGAGCTGTAGAGATGTATATAATACTTTCTATAGCATTTGTCTAAACAAGCTCAGAAGACCAGTCAGCAAATATAGAAAGAGAAAGCCACAAAGGCCAGATTATCAGTGTCCAGTTATCTGCTCTGCTTCTGATTACACTGGACATATACTGTTGTTACTGCAGTCAGCTACATAATCCAAGTATGCCTCAAGCCTGCTGAGCAAGCATCCATGAAATCTGACCAGCAGCAGGCAGAGGAAAAGGAAAATTGGAAATGTAAACATGAAACCTTAATGACTTTCTGCTGATTTTATTTATTTTAGTAGGTGATGACCTCGGTGAAAAATAAACACTGTGATCACTTTGGTCTGCAGGGCAATCTTTAATGAGAGAAGCATCTGGAAACTTGAAAGTATGTGTTCATGTATGAATTATATACATCCTTCTCTGTGCTGTAAGTAAATCTGTATGTATTTTATTGCATGATCCTTTCTACTTCATTGTTATAGGGTCATTCAGTAATCTAGACAAACTGGGCGATGGTGTTCATTTGTCCTCATAACTTGTTTAACTTACACAATGTTTTAAAATGTTTTCTTAACATTTATGTATAAACACAGGCTGGCAAGCACTAAATGTTTTCTTTGGTTTACTGCAGTGACACAATGTGATTCTCAATGAATGTGCTTCTCATGGGGATAAAAAAAGTTTGATATCACATCAGTGTGTATTTTTCATTTGTCAGCTATTAACTCAAAGTTCTCGGTAAGCTAACCAGGACAAAGACAGAAAGAAACAATTAAGCAACATGGGAATGAATGCCACAACACTGAATCCAGGAAACAGAGCAATACAGTTTTTTATTACATATAGAAAACACAAATGTTTCAGTAAGGCTTCCTCATTCCCTTATAATTCAAGACAGAAGCCAACTACGTAGGTCAGAGGAAAAAAAGAAGGTTCATTCAGCTGAACCCAGGATAACTGCACCAACATCTACAATCTCCTACTCGTAAGTCAGTTTCCTAAGTGAAGAGTACAAGCTCTTGGGGAGCATCCATGCTTTAAGAGCAGAGTGAAAGGTTCCTCTAGCTGAACCCAGGATAGGTACACCCAAATCTGAAATCCCATGTTCATAGGACATTTTCTTAAGACAGAGGTACAACCTCTTAGGGAGTATCTGTTCTTTAAGGGCAGAAAAGAAGGTTCCTCTAAGACAGCTTTGCCTAAATCAACACTCTGTTACTCACAGAACATTTTTCTGAGTGGTGTGTAACTTCATAGTGTGTGTGCATGCCATAAGGGGAGAAAGGAAGATTCCTATAGCTAAACCCAGGATAGCTGCACCCAAATCTGCAACCCCCTAGTCACTGGACATTTTCCTAAGTAAGGGATATAACTTCTCAGGGAGCATCCATACTCTAATGGCACAGAGTAAGGAAGGTTCCTTCAACTAAAGCCAAGATAGCTTCACCCAAATCTGCAACCCTTATTCATAGGAGATTTTCCTAAGTGAAGGACACAACTTTTGATGGAGCATATGCACTTTAATGGTAGAAAGGAATGCTCCTTCAGCTGAACTGAAGATAACTACATCCACATTTGCAATCCCCAACTTGTAAGACATTTTCTAAGTGAAGGGTAAAACCTTTTGGGGAGTATCCATATCTTAAAGGTAGAAATGAATGTTCCTTCAGTCGAGCGCAGGATACCTACACCCAAAATGCAATCCTCTACTCAGAGGAGATTTTCATAAGGAAAACTGTACCTCTTGGGGAGCATCCATGCCTTTAGTTAAGTTCTAGCAATCTGCCAAGGACACCAATAAACTGTCTACTAAGTGACCCTTGAAAAATACATCTAGTCTGTTAACAAATAATTATTATAAAAGCACATGCATTTTTAAGTTAAATTCTATACCTGGAATTCAAAACACTAATGTTTATCCTGCTGAAGTTCCTCTTCTACCATTATTGCTTTACTTTTGCACATCAAATTTCTTTGTATATATGAGTTCTTACTGCCTCCATAACTTTCTTTGTCTTGTAGCTGTTTTGTTCATGCCACTGACCCCCTCATAGCTTCTCTTGTTTTGTTCATATTTATCTTAGGGCTTCTGTACTTCTGCTTACTCTTGACACCCACATACCCCATCTTCCTTCTTTAAATTTCCCTTCCTAGCCTCATAACCTTCCTGATACAACAGGCTTTGGAATACTCTGGTGGTGGTGGTGGTGAAGATTAAGGCTTACAGCCCATCCCTGAGCCTCTGTAATTCCATCTTCTAAGCCTCTCTTAGTGCTACAATGGTTCTCTCCTTCTCTTAAATTGCATTAGCCCCTCCCTCCTACCTTACTTGTTCTTATACCTATCTCATTAGATTACCAGCCGCATTCCCTTCTTTATTCCAATGGGAAACCAGCTATCTAGGCCAGGTATAGACTTGTATTGCAACCTTACTACTAGATGTTTATTATTTGACCTGTTTAGATGAAGTGGTTAATTCAGATCGCTAGGTTCCTTTCCCATTAATGGATGCAAATTTATTTACTTGAGAAGCTATTTGTGGGTGTTTGTTTGTTTGTGTCTTTCGGCTTGTCCCAGTTAGGGGTCGCCTATTTATCTTATGTGCTTAAACAAATTAGCTGATCTAACTTCCTTTTAAATTAATATTTGAACTGAATCTCATTTGCCTGAATAAATTGTTTTAAATTCATTTTAAATTGCTGTTTGAACTAAATCATTTCTCTCAACTGTCCAGATTTTCACAGAATGTCTAGATTTTGTCTTCATATTTTTGGTCTGTTCCCAATAAGATTTGTGGTTTTCTGGCAAATCATCAAGAACTGAAGTCATTAAATAATGACAGACATTTGAGTTTCAGACTTCATATACTTCAGAAAATGCAAGCTAATGCAAAACCTGTTATTTTTCACTTTTCTACTTTAATAAGAACAATATTTAAAACCTGTCCCTAGTATTGGGCCCTTGTCTCCACATTATTGTTGGTTTTGTCCAGATTCATTGCACTAAGAGTTTGACAGGTATGAACTAAATGCTCATAGTGTATTTGATGGTCTTATGACTGCTTTCTGTGTTGAGGTTTAGGTAATAATTCATACCTTGTTTAGTTTAGTGCAGATTTTGTTTATCATTTTCAATATTGTTCCATGTTAATAGTGCCTCTGATTCTGGACTGCATAGACAAACTTGTTAGCATGCCTCTGGCTATTTGACATTTCCCACAGACCTGACCGGGTTTTTAGCAACTCCTCTGTGAAATATAGGTATAGTTAAATATGCTAATCTCCTTGCCCTGTCATACAGCTCTAGCCGGTTAGTCTTCTTCCTTGTGACTAGCAAAGTGTATTTCACTGGGCTTTTTGAAAACAGTTAACAGTAAGGGAGTTACTGGTATTGCTGTCTTGTGGGCACTTCATTCCTGTGTAAGAGGCTGTTATGTTTGCTAATGCTTTCCAATCGGCACTGCTTTCCCAATTACAAAGAAAAACAATTAGAACCTCTGTTCCCCAAATCCTCAAGTCACGAGTCATGATCTTCTTATGTGCAGTCATAATGACCTTTGCTCAACAGAGATCTCCCTGCAGTTACATTAAAACCAATCCATATGTAACTATCTTATGAACCAATGCTCCATTATTGAGGTTTCTTCTCTTTCTGTTATATAACTAAAGATGCTTGTAGACTGCATGGTCTTTGTGCTGTCTCCCCTGTAATATTTTGTTAATGCCTGTATGATTATAACAGCTTGGTTTGTATTTAATCCCTACTGTTAGAGCAATAAGCTTACATATAGCCATTCCCCCTTTCCTTCTACTCTCTACTTTTCTTTCCTTTGTTTAAAATTTGCTTCTCCCTGTTATGATAATGTTATGCATTATAGACAAGCTCACCAGCTTAAATATAAACCCCTATGTCACTAGATGGGTTGCAAACTGGCTCAAGGACAGAACCCACATGGTTAGAATTGCTGGTGCCATGTCAGACTCCAAACCAGTTACAAGTGGTGTCCCACAAGGCTCAGTCCTGGGACCTCTCTTGTTCAGTATATATTTCTCGGAGGTACAGGCCAACATGGAAGGACTGTGGCTGACCAAGTTCGCAGATGACTGCAAACTGGACATCATAATCGACTCTACAGCCGACACAAGCATCCTCCAAAAGGGCCTCATAGAAACAGACAACTGGTGCCAGAGCCATGGCCTCAGGCTAAACGCCAAAAAGTGTATAGTCATCCCCTTTGGCAAAAACAAAGTGCCCACAAATTACCACATAGGTGCTAATCCATTAAGTACAGAAGAAGTAATTAGGGACCTGGGGACCCAAGTTGATGGCAATCTCTCATTTGACAACCACGTGGCCAAAGTGGTTAGAAAAACATTTTATATAGCCTACCTAATCATGAAGGGATTCACATCTAGATCAGGGGAGGTCATCGTGCCTCTTTATTCATCCCTCATCAGGCCCATAATTGAGTACAATGCCCCTTTTGGGATGTACCTTACCAGACACCTGCAGCAACTGGAAAGACCCCAAAAGTACCTCACCAAGAGGATCAAAGGGCTCAAACAGATGCCATATGCTGCCCGGTTAATGAAACTCCAGCTCTACTCAGTGGCATACCGCCTGCTCAGAGGTGATCTGTGCCTGACGTATAAAGCCATGTCCAACCCGGAATTAATGGACATGCTGCACCTCAGAAAATCCAAGTCCCATCGAGCTATGCGCTTGAGAGACTTGAACCTCAGCACTGAAATAAATAGGACATGTTGGCGGGACAGATTCATAACCCAGAGGCTCCCTTCACTCTGCAATAAAATCCCAGTCCCGGTTAGGCAGAGTCCCTCATTGACTCTCTTCAAGAGGAATCTTGATGAGTGGATGGGAGATCGTAGGTTTACCCATGTGTATCACTTCTGTGTCACTGTTAGACAGAGGGACAGTATACTAACTTCGAAAAAGGGCACATCAAAATTAATTTAAAATGGGTGGTGAAAGCCAAACACACTCTGGCTTGGCTTATAAATGCCCTAGGGCAGATAGCCTAGTATGAACCTATGAACCTATGAGCCCTATCTTAGTGGCACACCAGACATTCTTTGGCACCTTTTCCTAATGAATGTCAGTCATATTAGAGTTGCTTAACTTTTCTTCAGGCACTCTATTTTAAGCTACCTAGTGCAGACAAGAGAGATGCTTTAAAGGTCACAGTCTCTGTCAGTAATCAAATTGTCACTGTTCTACATTATATAAAATTGTCAAAGACAGTGCATCCTAATCCAAAATTGAAATGTAGTACTAAACAAAAAAACAATTAATTTGTTTTTATAAATTATAATATATGATTTCTTAAGTATTGAAGGAACCCATCCTTTTCATAATCAACAGTAAAGTAAAGTTTATGTAATTTATTTTAACAAGATATCCTGCGGTGGTGGTGCTGCAGTAGCGTTGTCGCCTCACAGTAAAGACGCTGTCCGGTTCGATTATCAGCTAGAGCGTCTTCTGCGTGGAGACATGCGTGAATGGGTGTACCTTAGTTGAAGGTTGTGCATCAGGGCTGGTAACTCGACATGTAAAAATCAACTACCAATCATTAGTGGACCGGAGTTCTGCTGTGGCGACTCCTAACTGGGAAAAAGCCGAAAGACACAACAATAAAGGAAGTTTCCTCTACCTGAACCTAGAAAAGCTATACCCAGATTTGAGAATCCCCTACTCATAGTACAATTTCTTAAGTGAACGGTACAACCTTTCAGGGAGCATCCATGTTTGAGTAAGTTCTGGCAATCTGATGAGGACATTGTGAAACTGACTTTTAAGTGACTCTTGTAAAGTACATCTAATGTGTTGAACAAATAAATATTAGAAAATTACATGCACATTTTAAAAATAGCTATTCTTCACCAAGCCCTCAAAGCAGTAGTGATAATTTTTCCTGCTGGAGTTCCTCTTCTGGCTTTTCCTCTTTACAGCTGCCCACTAAAACTCTCCGCTTATACTAGTTTTTACTGTCTCCATTTCTTTGTCTTGTAGTTGTACATTCCACTGACCCCCTCCCAACTTATTTTATTCCTTTAACATTTATTTTGGGGATTCAGTACTTCTCCTTACTCCTACCTCCAATGTACCCCCTTTTCCTGCTGTGAATTTCCCTTCCTTACTGTCGCTCGTCCGGTCAAGATAAAACAGACAAGCAGTTGTGGGTTCAGTTCAAGCAGCTTTATTGCACACAAACACATCAGGAATGAGGCTTTGTAACTTAAACTTAAATAAACTTATAAACAGACTGACTACCACGCTCACACATGTTAACACTCTGGCTGTTCTCTCAAAATGGCAATGCTGCCTGCACGTGCTCACTATTTATATGCATGTGCTTACATCTGGAAATGTTTCTTAAAGGTACATATGCATGCTCTGTTCTACATCCTCCCTCTTTGAGAAATGATCCGTATACTAAATGTCAGTATTCAATGACATGCAATTTACAGAAATGACCTTTTGACGTGCAATTATACAGAATTAATTCTTTGACATGCAATCATACAAAATCAGACACATATAAAACAATCATGTCCAGGTTACTGTGTATTTTACATTAGGTCTAGAAATATGACCTGATCATGCAACATAAAAGTCAGAACTGAATGTAGCAACAGGGACTGTCTTCAAGGAATGTTCAACTTTGGAGACATCTGAGACATCATTAGGAATGGGAATGGATACTGAGACATGTTCTTTGGTATGAACATTGTCAGGGTTGCTGTGAGATCTAGAGTCTGTATCACAGGTATGATGCTGCAATATCATTTGTGATACAGGAAGAAGATGTCTGCAGTTTCTCCTGTGTTCTACATCATCAGATTCCCCTAAGTATGATCTTGGATTGGCACATATACCTCTCACTTGACCAGTTCGATCAAAGCCTTTCACCGTTTGCATCCTCACTGTCTCTCCTTCTTTTAATGATCAAAGAAATCTGCTCATTTTATCATAGCTGAACATCTAAGAAGAATGCTTTTTAAAAAGTTGGCATTTGATTCCTCTGTTGCTTTTAGCATTAGGCACCAACAAACCAGAACTGATAGGCAAGGTTGTTCTGGTTTGCCGAGATAGAAGTCTCTGAGCAGGCAAGCCAAGTAGATTGTCATGGGGTATATTTCTGAGACAGTAAATTCAAGAAGATATTAGTATAGTCACACTTTCACCTCTCTTGTAATTGCTTTGCACTCTGTGTTTCATGTTCAGCAAGCCGGATCAACTGTGGGTATTCAGGACTACGAGTAACATGGATAAAGTCCCACTCTTTTGCAAATCTCTGAAACAATTGACTGGTAAATTGGGTACCCTTTTCTGAAATAACTTTGTGTGGACTACCATGAACTGAGAAATTATGTTTCATCTTAGTAATAACAGTGCTGGACATTAGGTTAGGTATCAAATCTATCTCAAACCAGTTCGAATAAGAGTCTACCAACACTAAGTAATGTTGGTTGTTCCACTCAAATATGTCAGTAGCTACTGTTGACCAAGGTATTTCAGAAATTTGTCTTAGTTGAAGTGGCTCTTTTTACAAATGCAGCTTAGTACTGTTGTTTTGCAAAAGCAGCTTAGTATTGTTGCATACTGAGCAAGAAGAAAGTATTTTATCAATGTCTTTCGATGGAAAATGCCAAAATACTAGTCCTCTCGCCCTTCTTTTGGTAGAATCAGAACCTGGGTGGCCACGATGCACAATATGAATGTATTCATGTTGTAAGGAAGTAGGAACAATAACTTTTGGACCTTTGAAAATGACACCATCTTCCATCAGCATCTCATCTCTGTATGGAAAGTAAGGTTGCACTTCTGGCGGTATACAAGATTGCTTTGACGGCCATCCTACATTGATGAAGTGGTTGAGCTTTTGCAAAATTGGATCAGTCTTTTTGTGATCTCTTAGCTCAAGTCTTGTGGTTGAAAAATTATGCACTTCCATGACATCAAAGTAAAAATTCTCTGCATCAAGCTATTCTGTAGTATTTCTGGGCTATCTGGATAAGGTATCAGCCAGATAAAGAAGTTTATCTTTTGTACAGACCATTTAGAAGTTATACTTTTGTAATTTGAGCATAATTCTTTGTAGTCTTGCTGAAGCTGAATGCATAGGCTTCTTTTAAACAGTGACTAGAGGTTGATGATCAGTTTCTATTTGGATTGTTCGGCCATAAATATAATCATGGAACTTCGAACATGCGAACACAATTGCCAAAAGTTCCTTCTCAATCAAAGCATAATGCATCTCAGTTTGGGTAAGAGTTCTGGGTGCATAAGCAACAGGTCTGCCCTCTTGAAGAATAACTGCACCAAGACCGAACTTTGAAGCATCACAAGAAAGAACTACTGGTTTGTGGATATCATAGTATCTTAACGTAGGCAGGTTGTCAATTTCCTGTTTGAGGCTATAAAATGCTCTCTGGTGTTGTTCTAACCATTACCAAGCAATATTTTTGCATGTCAGCTCTCTTAAAGACACTGCTAATTCACTAATGTCAGGGATACATTTGCCCAAATAATTAACCATACCAAGAAAATACTGTAGGGCTTGGACATTGTCTGGAGTTGACATCTCGAGAATAACTGCTTGTCTAGAAGGGTCTGGTCATAAGCCTGTACTGGTAAATAAATGACCTACATAAGTAACTTCTGGTAGTCTGAACTTACATTTCAAAGGACTGAGGTTTAAGTTCACTTCACATGTTCTGTACAGAACTTTCCTGAGGTTTCTGTCATGCTCTGTTTCACCATTGCCTCCAACCAGTAAATCATCAACTGTTATAGCACACAGGTAGCCTGAAATAATTTGCTCCATTGCATACTGAAAGACTTCACTGGCAGAATTTATTCTAAAAGAAATTCTGAGGAATCTGTATCTACCAATTGAGGTACAGAATGTAGTCAGTAGTGAAGATTTGTGATCAAGCATTACTTGCCAAAATAAACTCTTTGCATCTAAGACAGAAAAAACTGGCATTTGGCAAGAGGGCAGCAATCTCCTCGGCTGTACGCATAGGATGATGAGGTCTCTTTAATGCCTTGTTCAAGTCCCTTGGGCCAGTGCATATTCTGATTTCATCTGAATTTTTCTTATGAGGAGCTAGCATGGAAGACACCCACTCAATTGGTTCTGTGACTGAACAAATCACACCTTGCTGCACCATTTTGTCTAATTGGACCTTGACTTTGTTCTGCATAGCTATTGGAACTCTCCTTGCTGGTCTGACCACTGGACTGACATCTGGGTCTACTTTCTTGGAGTACACAAATGGAAGCTTGCCTAGCTTGTCGTGGAAAACATCAGCATACTCTCAGAAAATAGTGTCAGTGATGCTGGAACTGGGACATGTGCTTACATGATGTACTTCTCTGGCAAAGGAAAGCAATTTCATTCTCAAACTGTCTCAGAGACCCAATAATGACTGCACAGGCCTTCAGACTTCATAAAATTTCAAGCTGTAACTGTTCCCAGCTGAATAGCATGAATGCACTTTTTAGCCTTCGGTTTGAATCTCTTCACCTCCATAAGCAACAAGCTTCACACAACTGGCCAAATTAAGTTGCTCACCAGCTCTCACATTAGCAAATGTTTCTGCTGACATCGCATTACACTTTGAACCAGTGTATACTTTGAGCTCTGTGGGCTTACCATTGATGAGGACAGTACAAAATACTTCATTCTTTGCTAACAAATCTATTGCATTAACCATTTCAATGACCACTGATGCACCATCCACATAACAAGTAGGGTTGCAGCTTTCTATATGATCAACTTGCTTTTTTGAGTGACCTTTCTTAATAACTGAATGAGGCTTGCTAGATTTACAAAACTTTTGAAAATAGTTCAGTTTTTACACCTGTGGTATTGCTGACCAAATGCTAAGTACTTCTCTCTTTTAGACTCATGATTGACTCCACAATTATGACAGTTAACAATAAGACTTGTCTTGGGTTTTGCTGACTCACCATTATACTGCACTGAGTATACGTGTTTTACTGAGCGAGTCTTTGAACTTGCTAGAAAGCTACAATTCCTCCCAGGGGAACCCATGGAGTTGCAGTTGCCATGTGCATAGGCCTGTTTCTGCTTGCCATGTGCTGCATGCTGTCTACATTTTCTCTAGAGGCTGTTAAAATCACACTCATCACTTGTAAGCATATTTGTGCATCTTTCTGTGAACTAATGGATTTGACAAATCTCTATGGCTTTGCTCAATGTTAAATCACTGTCACAAAGCAAAATATTTCTCACTGCAGCACTATTAACACCACACACAAGCCTGTCCTTTATTAACTCATCTTTCAAGTCACCAAATCTGCACATTTTAGCCTTATTTCTCAAGACAGTGATATAAGCTGCAAAGGTTACACCTGACCTTTGGTCTCTTATATAAAATAAGTGCCTCTCTAATGTAACATTTGTCTAGGGGTTGCACATTTTTCTAAATGTACATTTTAAGCACTCAGGGTCCTTCCTTGATTCAGTCGGTACAACAATATGGCAGTTCCCACTCTCTTGCATATAATTATGGTGCATACACAGATGAACGCTCTCTTTCAATGGCTTACAACTCAGCTAAGTTAAGCAAAATGAATGCCCTCTGTAGAACCAGCTACTCACAATAAATAAAACTATCAAGGTACACAACCCACCCAAACCCAGAATCCAAGTAATCAGAATGAATGTTTCAATTGTGGTCAGACAGGCCATTGGAAAAATGAGTGTCCATTTTTGGCGGAGCAACCTACACCATACACTGAGGTGCCACAACAATGGAATTCTAACTGGACGCCAAACCCTCGACAACAACCACAATGAAGGTTCCCTGAACAGAAACAACAGCAGTTGTACCCTTTCCTTCCTGTGGATCAGGACGGGCCACATGTCATGTTACTGGTTAAAAACAAACCATATCCATTTTAGTTGATACCAGAGCAACTAAATCTATGCTAACCTGCAGAACAGCCATGAATATTCCACTTTCCAATAAAGTGGCTAAAGGAGTAGGTGTTTCCGGTATACCTATCGAGTATTCTGAAACCGTTCCGGTCCCAATAACTTTGGGACCATTGCAGGATAATCATGCCTTTTTAGTAGGACCATCGGCGCCTTTAAATTTATTAGGACGAGACTTATTGTGCAAAATGGGGGCCACCATCTTTTGCACAGCTGATGGAGTCTAGCTCCAAGTACCTTCAGACCAACAGGACACTGCTTTAGCAGCCTTGGATGATACTATCACATTGCAATCAATGTGGATTCAGTCAGATTCTAACAGAAATGAAGATTTATACTCCCTGCCCTCTTGCTTGTGGACAACTCATGATAATGATGTAGGATTTTTGACTTCAGCTATCCCTGTAAAAATAACTCTAAAACCTGGAGCAAAATTGCCGTGAGTACCACAGTACTCTCTGACGGCTGAGGCTATTTCTGGTATAGCCCCTGTTATTTCTGCACTAGCACAGCAAGGGATAATAGTACCCACCACAAGCCCATGTAATACTCCAATATTACCAGTAAAGAAACCTGGTAAACAAGCTTACAGATTTGTGCAAGATTATGGGAAGTTAACAAAGCAGTTATGCCTGTCTTCCCAATTGTGCCAAACCCTGCCACTATTTTAAGTTGTATCCCACCTACAGCTAAATGTTTTACAGTAATAGATATTTCATCAGCCTTTTTCTCTATCCCAGTACATTTTGATAGTCAATATTTGTTTGCTTTTACCTACAAAGGGAAACAGTATACTTGGACCCGGTTGCCCCAGGGGTATGTAGAATCTCTGACTTTATTTTCAAGGGAAATGCATAGGCAATTACAAGATTTACAGCTACCGTCACATTCAGTACTAGTCCAATATGTGGACGATATACTTATAGCCTCTCCAGACAGTAATGCCTGTAAGGAAGATTCTCTTTTAGTGTTAAAAATTCTAGCCACACGTGTATTTAAAGTAAATAAATCGAAATTACAATATTGTCACGATAAAGTACAGTATTTAGGACACATAATTGAAATGGGTTCTCATCGGATACTCCCAAACCGTATCAGTTCTATTCAAACTTCACCTCGTCCTGTAACCCAGAGGCAACTTAGAGGGTTCCTTGGTCTAGCAGGATACTGCAGACAGTGGGTATCTAATTTTTCAGAAATTACTGCCCCTCTGTTGCAACTCTTGAAAAAGGACATTACAGACCCTCTACCCTGGACATCACAGCAGGATGAGGCTTTTCAGGCAATTAAAATAGCCCTGGTAAATCCTCCTGCCTTAGGGTTACTGGGCTATTCTAAACCCTTCGTTTTCTTTTGTTGCAAACGAAATAAGACTGCTTTTAGTCTCTTAACCCAGCAACTCACTGGAGGATACCGACCAATTGCTTACTATAGCACTCAATTGGATCTGGTTGTTTCTGGCTATCCAGCTTGCTTATGGGCTGTGGCTGCTGCTGCCATCTTGGTAGATATGGCAGCTCCACTAACCCTGGGACATGACACTGTACTAGCAGTCCCACATGCTGTTCAAACCTTACGTTTGAAAACTAAAACACAATATCTTTCAAATGCACATCTTACTAAGTACGAAATAAGTTTAATGGGAAATCCTGCTTTACAAATTAAATGCTGCCCATCACTAAACCCTGCCTCTTTAACACCAACCTCAGACGAGGGCGAACCACATGATTGTGTGTTAGTAGTTAACTCTGTTCTTTCTCCTAGGTTGAATTTATTTGATAGTCCTTTGCAAAATCCTGATTTAGTTCTTTTCATTGATGGATCCTGTTTAAGAACAAACTCTGGAAAATTCCAAGCTGCTTGGTCAGTCTGCACACCGACTGAAGTATTGCAATCAGAATGATTACCAACTGGTGCCTCCACGCAGGCCGTGGAATTAGTGGCATTATCACATGCATGTAAACTAGCTAAAGACAAGTCTGTTACTATTTATACTGATTCCCTTTATGCCCATGGTGTTGTTCATGATTTTGGAATATTATGGAAAGAACGAGGGTTCTTAACATCTTCCGGAACACCCGTTAAAAAACATTTTTATATCAATAATTTATTACAAGACTTATTGTTACCTTCTGAAATTGCTGTTATTAAATGTGCAGCCCATCAATCCAATGACATTTTCGAGAGTAAAGGCAATAATTAATGCTTTGTCACAAACTGTTCAGGGTCACTTTTTGCAGCCATTACAACCTATGAAAACTTTTGATGATACAGTACTAAAAGCTTTACAGAATGAGGTCTCAGAATCAGAAAAAAAAACATGGCTGGCTCAAAATTGTTTTCAATGATCTGATTTAATTTGGCAACATCCAGATGGCAGATTGGTCTGCCCCCTATCCATGCTAAATTCCCTCATTAAAGCTTATCATTTGCCAGCCCATGTTGGGGTACAAGCTTTAATAAAACAAATCCAAAAGGATTGGTTTGCCCCAAAGCTTTCTGTTTCTGTACAGCACTTTGTGAGCAAATGCTCTATTTGTTTACAGTACAATATTTCCAAAGGCATAATGGCTCCCGTACAACCCTTACCAAAACCATTGGGACCATTTTGTGCTTTGCAATGGGATTTTATTGAATTACCACTTTGTGCACATTTTAAATATGTTTTAACTGTTGTTGATGTTTTTTCTGGATGGTTAGAACCATACCCTTGTGCAAAAAATGATGCTATCTCAGTTGCTAAGAAACTTTGTTATGACTTTATACCTCGATTTGGTGTTCCTTGTTATATATATTCAGACCGTGGAACACATTTTACAGCTCAATTAATTGACTCACTGTGTACTATGTTGGGCATCACTCTAAAATTCCACTGTCCATATAGACCGCAGGCATCTGGAATTATAGAACGCATGAATCAAACACTGAAAACTAGACTAGCAAAAATTACTACTGAAACAGGCCTCACTTGGGTATAGGCCTTACCACTAGCTTTGCTCTCTATGAGAGCACAAGTACATCCTACTAAAGGTCTTTCTCCTCATGAAATTCTAATGGGCCGACCTATGCGAATGCCCATGACTCCACCTCCACCCTTTTCTGAGTATGATGCCTTTGATCATGATGGTATTGTATACTGCATTTCTCTTGTTTCTTTTTTACAGTGTTATCACCACCAAGTAGCAGCTGCACAACATAACCCTGATCCTTTTACGTCTTCTGAACTACAACCAGGCGATTGGGTGTACATCAAGTCTTTTTCCAGAAAAACAGCACTGCAACCTCGTTGGAAAGGGCCTTACCTGGTTCTATTGACAACCTCTTCAGCAGTATGACTACAAGGCTCACCAACCTGGATTCATATATCACACGTTAAGAAAGTCATCCCTTCCGAAGATCAAACACCTCTACCTTTCACGGCTCCAGAATCTCCACCTATCGCTTCCCGTACTCAGAGCCATACTATTCCTGCACCTAACAATGCCTGACATTTCTTCAATCGGAACACTTCTCCATTCTCATACCATACCACCGAGACCACCATTTCCACTGAGGTACTGTGCAACAATCTTGGTGGTTATTTTTGTTGTTCTTGTATTTTTACTGTGGCCATTCCTATTTTCCGGTACAGTAATACCTCATGCCAAAAGAACTGCATGACATCTACCATTCAATACCTACCAAGCCATAAAATATACTTATGCATCATCCCTTACTGTTTCCAATTGCTGGATCTGCACTGTCATTCCTACGGTTCATGGGGGATTGATGCTAAATATAGTTCTTTTAGGGATTAAAGAGACATGGACGAATCTGATCTATGACACATCAAGAGTTATTTCGAAACACAAAGTAGCATTACAGTTGTCTGTCCATCAAAATGGAACTGTGTGTTTCCAGAAACTTGATAAAATCAGAGTAGGGTGGAGCCATTGCAACAAAACGGTGGTATAGAACTGCACTGCCTGGGGTTGTGTAACCGATTTCTCACCTATATCAATAATTGTGAAAAACTCTATAGCTAATTTTTCCTGGAAAATAGAAACTGTCTACTGGAAAATATTTGAAGGGCGGCAAATATTACTAACAAACACTAACTACACTTTATCTCTACCTCATATTTTTCTCATCACCTAAACTTAGGCAGTTTCTCGAATATAGCATTTCCCTCCAATATTTCCTCATCATTTTTTCCAATGCCACCAACTCCACAACTCCAGTTCTCACTACTCCTTCTTACACCAAGTTCACAACATCAGTTCTCACTACTGCTTCTTACACCATAGTTACAACACTAGGCAAGCAGAACCCCATCTGTGGCCCCAGAAGATAACATCTCTTTCTTTGACTAACAGTATATCACCTCTTATTCTATTCTTCCTCCGCCTCCCATACAGCTAAGACTTCTCGCTTTCTCATCACTACATCTACCTATCTCAAAATTACTTTACTATGAACTATATTACTAACGTTTTTTCTGCTGATATCACATCTCCTACTCCATCTTGTTGATATTTTCTCAACTCTTCTCACTGAAAAGCAAATATTCACCTGTTCTCATATACAAATCATCATATCAATACTATATAAGGAACTCCTTAAACTACTAACCTATATTTCTTGAAAGAGGTACCTTATTTAAATAAACTTACTACTCAGGTCACCTCTCCCCCTTGAAAATCTAAAGACATCCTTTGTTACCATTACCTTGTTTACAAGCTATTAATATCATGGGATGTCCCCCACCCCAAAAGCCAAGTTCCCATTATCCCCATGAATCACTCTTTCACAGCCTCATAAATCAGCAACAATAAAAAAATCTGAAAATTGTCAGCATCGGTCAGCATCAGGCCAGGTGCAGAATAAACAGCAAATGTACTGCATTATAAGCCTGACTTAATTTAGGGAAAACATAGATTGTTACTATATCAGAAACCTGGGCTAAATCAGACTTCTGTCTCTCTATTTACTGATGACAATACCTTATTCCAGGTAAACAGAATAGGAACTAGAATGGGTGGGTGTGCTATGCTTCTCATCAAGCAGCACCCTTCCAGTGCAATAATTGGCATTACTAAATCATCCTCTGCTGATTATCTCAGCTGGATTCTTAGTCATCTTTCTCTAGAAGGACATCTACTACTATCATTTGCAGCAGTATACATACTCGCACCTTCTTTCCTGACAGTTGTGCAACAAAGACTGCTGAAGATATTTCTATAAGGCTTTCATAAGAACAGTATTCAACTGGGATACTTTAATGTTAATGTCTTAAGCCCTGATACTACAAACCGAAAAGAATGCTTCATTCTCATATTCCGGAATAGTTTGTGGTACAGCCAACAAGGCCCAACTTTAAAACAGGAAACCATACAACATTAGCTCTCATCATTACAAATATAAAACATAGATGTAACAGCACAGACATCGAACCAAACTCAAGAGGACCCCGCTCCTCTATCATCTCTTCCTTGGTCTTTTAAAACCAAGAAAGGCCCTCCACATATAATTATAGGAATGTCACTTCCACATCTTAGAGTAGAACAACAAAACCAAACCTGGAAAACATAGATTGGTCCCACATCTCTTCTTTCAGCTTTTCCTGGTTAGGGGTCATCACAGCGGAACTCCGGTCTACTAATGATTGGCAGTGGATTTTTACAGTGCCGAGTTGCCAGCCCGATGCTCAGCCTTTAAAGAAGCCACACCTATTCACACACGCACCTACCTGCATGTCTTTAAACATCACTTGACCGCGGGGAGGACATGCAGACTCCATATAGAAGGCACTCCAGTCCACCTATATGCCCTTAAATATCCACAATTCACTCCATCATTTTTCACTGGCATCCTTTCAACTATCCAACTATTTTTTTTTTCTTCTCAGCAGTATTCAGTTCACCAGCTAAATAAAGAAATGGATCGACCACATAAATATATCGAAAACTAGGATTTATTCAGAAACAAGAAAAACGGCAAGCGCTTTCACCGTAGGCTTTATCAGGCCATGGATAATTAAACATTTAAATGACTTATATACCTTCAAACACATTTATTAGTAGTGACATCACTTCCTGATGTTAATTACTATCTTTCTTAGTCAAATAGCGCTTAAATAGAATAAAATTCATAAAACATTCGATAAAACAAATAATTCTAATTATTCCAAAAATATGTATCTTATATAATATATATGCATGTATTAAAAACAATAGAAATGCACATAGAAAGTGCGCTGAGTTGTATATTAAAACACGCATTTAATATGCATGTATTAAAAACAATAACCCATGCATTCATCAAAGGCATAATACCGTGCACAAAAAACATGCAATCCATTCCACTAACATCAGTAATCTAATTCAAAACACATAATTCAAAACTGAACACACTACATTCCACTACATAAAATAAACGCGATTCCATACTCAGCCATTTAACAAACACGGCAATGTATAAGCACATAATACAGTGTGATTGCATATGCACCTATTATATACTATGTAAAAGATAATAAATATGCATCATATAACTGTAAATAACTAACTGGTAACTATAAATAACTAACTAACTATTCAATAAATATGATAAAAAATTCAAATAAATCCCTGTCAACTGTGTATATTATATATTTATATATTAAATAATAATAAATGATAATAAAATATGTAGTTACACTTATAATTAAGTGTAGGGAATCTATTATAATATAATATGTATATCACAATATATAATAATTAAATGCATCAAATCCATTATAGCATGATGTATATCACAGTATAAATCATAAATCTTAATATTTATTAACTTTTAAACTCCTAGCCCTTAATTTAGGTTCTATGTGCATTTTTATTGTTTTTAATACATGCATATATATTATATAAGATATATATTTTTGGAATAATTAGAATTATTTGTTTTATCAAATGTTTTATGAATTTTATTCTATTTAAGCGCTATTTGACTAAGAAAGATAGTAATTAACATCAGGAAGTGATGTCACTACTAATAAATGCGTTTGAAGGTATATAAGTCATTTAAATGTTTAATTATCCATGGCCTGATGAAGCCTACGGGTGAAAGCACTTGCTGTTTTTCTTGTTTCTGAATAAATCCTAGTTTTCAATATATTTATGTGGTCGATCCATTTCTTTATTTAGCTGGTGAAGTGAATACTGCTGAGAAGTTGGAATATATGTGTTTCTACACTGAGTTTATGTACAACTATCGAGTGGATTTATTGACCACAACGTGGACTTGAGATATTTGCTGACATATTGGGAGTGCCGATTGTTTGGTGCTTGGTGGCTTTTTTGTGCTACATTTGCATGTGTGTTGTATTCTAAGTGGATATACTGCCCTTTCGCTCTCCTGCCTTTATAACTTATATTTACTGAACGATATTGGAGAAGCATTTCAAACAGCCATTACTCTCTTTATCTTTATTTTTTTTTCTTGTTAAACAAAAATAGTCAAAACCAGTTAGTCTGTGATTAACAAATGACATAAAAGAAAACATTATGCAAGGGGACAATGCTTAGAAAGCTTGGAAACAGGATCACACTAAATATAACCTTCATCAAATGTTCCTAATGCTCATAAAGTCTTCAAGGATAGCTACAAATGGTGCAAAATCATTACACTTAAAATAGAAACAAAATACTTTAATAAAACATATTTTCTTCTCAACTAAAACTCTTTTGGAAGGAAATAAAACAACTTACTGAAAAGATAACTGACTCTTCTTCTAGCACAGTTAAACAAACAACAAATTAGCTTCACCAACTTTGCTAATCATGTCAAAAACTCCCAGACCCTCAACATAACCTTCACACATTTGCAAATGACATACCATCTCATTTTTATTCCCTAGCTTATTATTCTGGTGCCTTTCACTTTACTGCAATAACTGTTAAGGAAAACAAATATCTCTCCTAAAACTTAGTCTTACTGGATTTAAATTTAATACATTTTAGCCAACTTCTGCTGTACTGGCATCTGAGAAAATTGCTAGGCTACTAACTAACATATTTAGTCTATCCCTGCCCACAACTACAGTCCCTGCAGCCTTCAAGTATGTTACATAATTCCTTCACTTGAGGTGCACTCACCCACACATGCCAAAGATTACAGATATATCTCAAACCTCTGCCCATTAACAAAACTATTTGAAAAACCTCTAACAACTTTTCAAATTAATAAACAGTGATAGTTTCCTATGCAACCAGCTATAGGATTTCAAACATTCTTTTAGGACAATGACTGCCTCAACAGCCTTCACTGCAACTGATAATATATATTGCAAAGTAAATGATGGACTTTTTGTAGACATGGTCAGAGCATTTGAGATAGTGAACCACAATTCTCTCCTAAACAAACATAAAATGTTAAACTTCTGAAACAATACAATATTTTTTCCCAAAACTACCTTAAAGACAGAATGGATGAGGGCAAAATGGTTCACATTGCCAACCTTGACTTGGTCAAGGCATTTGAAACAATACCTCACTTGGACATTGTTGACAAACTCAAGTGGTGAGATACAAACCCGTATTTCAACCAGTGGATAGCCAACTGGCTTACAGACAGGACCTAGGAAACCAGAACTGGGGAGTCTATACCTCTACAAAGAGGCCAGTCACAAGTGGAAGCTCTCAGGGATCAGTCCTTGTACTGCTCCTTTTTGGCATTTACTTCTATGAAGTCAAGGCCAGTGTCAGTGGTCTCTGGCTGACAAAATTTGCAGATGATTACAAATTAGGAGCTGTCATTGAATCCAACAATGACACAAATGTCCTCCAGGAGGGGCTGACACAGGCAAACAACTGGTGTCAGAGCCATGGACTAAAAGTAAATGCCAAAGAAATGCATAATGGTATCCTTTGGGAAGTCATCCACCCCTGGTAACTATCATATTGACAACACACCCCTTAGAGTTGACCCAGCAGTCAGGGACTTATGGACACACATAGACAGTAATCTAGCCTTTGACCATCATGTGTATACAGTAGTGAGGGAATCATTCTATGTTGAGCAACTTATAAACAAAGGTATGGCGTCTAAGTCCAAGGAAGTCATTGTTCCACTGTATTCAGCATTCATCAGACGTATCATTGAGTACAATGCCCCCTTCAGTATGTACCTAACCAGGCATATCCAACAATTGGAATGTCCACAGATGTTTCTCACTAAAAGAATACAGGGTATAAGTAAAATGTCCTATGCAGACTGCCTAAAGGCCCTATCCCTGTATTCTGTCTCCTACAGGTTTTTGATGGGTGATCTATACCTAGCATACAGGGCGTTGTCAGACCCCACTCTGATGGACCTCCTCCATATCCACAAAACAAACAACACCAGAATCACCCATTCTAAAGACTTAAATCTTGCCTTTGATATAAATAGGACCTGCTGAAGAAACAGGTATATATCCCAGAGACTATCCCCTCTCTGGAACAGGCTCCCTATTAATGTGAAGAAGAGTTCCTCCCTAACCCAATTCAAGTGCAACTTGGACAATTGGATGGGGAACAGGAAATTCATCCTTAGTTTGTCTCTCTAATGGACACATGCATCCTGTAAATGGTTCATCTCCCAGGCTCCTGCTTGTAAATGTTTCATCTCCCAATCCTTCTTACACTTATCCGGGGTATCAGAATTTGTCAGAGATTTGGGATGCATGGGTAGGCTTAAAAAGCCCCTTGTGGTCATTAGCCTAGTAAACACCTATGAACATATGAACCTATGAACATTTCACATATTCTCTTAACAATTCTTTCTCAGACCAGGGGACACTGAGTACTGGTGTGCCACAAAGTTCTGTTTTAGTACCTCTACCATTCTCGTAATTCATCTGTGACCATACTCTAGATCTACCAACTCAAAATATAATGTATGCAGATGACATTCTTATGCACATATAACCTTCTTAACTAGTGGTTTTGATACTAGCAAAATGTACCATTCTCTTCAGTACAATCTACATACCAAATTTTCAGCCCCATGTACAGGGCTGCATTCAAATAGACATTTAATCAACCCCAGTAAAACAAATGTCATTTTATTCGTAACCCTAAAATATACTCCCTACACTACCTACTTTATTACTTAAAGATTTAAAAGGAAAACTCATCCGTAATGTAAAAGAACAAAAATACCTGTGACTTTCACTTAAACCACCCCTTAACTTTACCACACATACACAGACAATGTCTCATGTAAAGTATTTTCATAACTAAAACTTTGATACCATTAGCCATCACTTCTCCCCAGCAGCAAGAATAGTCATAACCAAAAACATCCTAATTCCAAAATCAGAATATGACCTGCCTCTTATAAGTACTTCTTTTGCACAGAATAACCAAGTTGTAGTTCTCACTTCCTAAGAAGACTTACATTCAGGCAGCCTCAAGAGGTATCAGCCAACAAATCTATTTCATCTTGTCAAGAAGCATACAGAAGGCTTATTGTGATATGTTCCACTACCTTCAACTTCAGTTAGCCTCAAGAGGTATCTGCCAACAAATCTATTTCATCTTGTCAAGAAGCGTGCAGAAGGCTTATTGTGATATGTTCCTCTACCTTCAACAGAGAAATACATCTTCACATCCCTCTTATTGAGGTGTGGCTGTGCTTGTAGCCACAGACTTTTAAGATTGCCTAAACCATTGTTTGCTGTTTTCAATGGATATTACTTACATTTCCTAAAATGTTATATTATTTTATGTCTCCACCCCTATTTTGCTGAAATTCCTTAGAGGTAACTAAGGCCCAGTTGTTGGAAGAGCTGAGAGAAGCCACGAAAAATGACTTTGCGATATCTCATGGAAGTTCCAGTAAACTATCTAGTGACTCAAAAGTAGAGTAAAGATATTGCCCAGGCTGTCCTCTGCAAGTGTACAGAAACAATGACTTAAAACTGAGACACTCTTGAGAGATGGAAGGAACACTTTGAGTAACTCCTGAATATTGTAGACCCATTATTCTCTTAGGAAGCAGTGTCAGAAACAGACGGTGAAATTAAATCCACGTCAGTGGGGAAAAGTAACTGTAGTGATCAACCAGTTCTGCTGTATCAAGAATGTGGGAGAAGGTAAGATCCTAAAAGCACTGAATGTTGTTGAGGTGTCAAAGACTGGAATGTATTTTCAGTGTAATATGGAAGTTTGATAAAGTACTTCTGGATTTGCAGACTGGGAATTTGGTATTTATTTCAGAAACAAGATGGACAGTAGTATATGATTTTCCTCAGCCACCAAGGGAAAGATTATGCCATGGTGTTTCAAAGGAGACAGTCAACAATAATTTAGCTTCTGATTTGAGGAAACAAAATGGATTCCACCCTGGCCACAGTGTACTATTTATTTATTTATTTTATTTATTGACATTTGTTAACCGGGTTAGTCCAGCTGGGTTAGAAACCCATTTTCAGTGGAGACCCGAGGAGAAAAGCTCCATTTAGAAATATACAATATAAATCTAGTTACATCCAGTGTAAGTTTTACAGAGATAAACAATTTACAGTTGGTTACATTCATTTAACATTTTGCAGCAAAAAAAAAGATGTCATTTAGTCTACGATTCCTATTTAGTCTACAATATGAGAAGGTTGTGAAGAAATGGTAAAACAAGGTCCAGGTACATCTAGAAATCTGCTACCCATAAGTAAAGAATAAAGCCAAAAGAGAAAAGCTGCTACTCGTATCTAAAGATAAACCCGAGAGAGAGGGATAAGGTATGTACATAATAGGAAGAGTAGAGGAGGGATTAAGAGCAGGATAGTATACCAGCATGAGACATTGTATATGTAAAAAATATTTAGAGATGAATAATCTACCGTGATTATAAAGTGTATTTGCTTTATACTTGAGAGAGTTGGTAGGATGTACATAGCAGTCAAGGTAGAAAGGGTAGGACGTAAGAACTTTGAAAGTGGGGGTTAGGAAAGGTTATGGCAGGGACAGGTTTTGGAGTTGAGCATATGCTGTTTAAGTTCCTTTTTAAAGTGAGATTGGTGTATAATGGTACGTAGATCTAAGGGTAGTTTGTTCCAGGACTGGGCAACTGAGCATTTGTATAGTAATTTACCCCCATTTTTCTTTGGTGAATGGACTGCTAGTAGTTGCTGGTTAGAGGTGCGCAGGGGCCGAGATGGAGAGTAGGTGGATACAAGGGTAGAGAGAGCTGGGAAGGAAGATGGTTTATATAGTATAGAGTGTATAATTTGGAATTGGAATGTTAACAGTAGTTGTGGGAATTCAAGCCATTGGAGGGAGTTAAGGGCAAGGCAGTGATGTGAGGTGTAGTGAGAGATGGTAATGAATCTAGCAATTTTATGGTATGTTTGTTGGAGTTTAGTCAAGGTAGTGTGCTGGATAAAGGTTAGTACTGGAGCAGCATAGAGAAGTGAGGGTTGCAGGAATGCCTGAGTTACGGTGAGTCTGGCATTTGGAGTTAGAAACTTTTTATTACGATACAGCAAACCTAGTTTCTCGTTTGTTTTTTTTATACATTGGAGAAGGTGTAAGTTAAACTTAAGATCATCTATTATGACACCTAAGAGTTTAGTCTGTGATTCAGGCTGAATGATTATGTTGTTGGAGGAAGTGATAGTAAAGGTGGATTTATGGTGGGATAGAGAGTGGGGGAGAAAACGCAACAGCTTCAACCTTTTGGGGTTGAGGATGAGATGATTATCTGATAATCCTTTTTCAGTGGTAAGAAAGGTGTGTTGAGTGAGGCAATGTAGTTCTGAGATGTTGTTAGAGATGGAGGTGAGTGCTGAGTCATCTGCATATTGGATGAGGGAAGAGTGTGCATGTGTAGAGCTCATTTGTGAAAACATCAAAAAGTAGGGGATCCAAGATGGAGCCCTGAGGGACTCCAGTAGGGACTGAAATATAGGGAGAGTAGGAAGATAGCAATTTGACAGATTGTTGCCTACAAGAGAGGTAGCTGGAGATCCAGGTAATGGAGGTAGCAGATAGAGTAAGGTTTGCAAGTTTAGTTAGGAGAATGGAGTGAGATACTGTTTCAAAGACTTTGGAGAGGTCAAGCAAGAGACAGGATATGAGTAGATTGTTTGTCATGAGCCTCTGCTATGGTGTGTGTGTGAAGGATAGAAGGGCAGTAGATGTACTATGGTTGGGGCGGAAACCATGTTGTGTGGGAGTGAGAAGGTTTTGCTGGAGGAGGTATGTTAGGAGTTGTGAGTGAATACATTTTTCTAGTATCTTAGAGAGGGGTGATAGGATGGCAATAGGATGATAGTCAGATGGGTCAGTAGAATTACCACCTTTGTGGAGAGGGATAGTGTAGAAAGATTTCCATATTGATGGAACTGTAGCTTCCTGGGTGGATCTATTGATGAGAATTGACACAGGATAGGCTATAGAGTCAAGTTTGAGGAAAGATGGAGGGAGATTATCAGAGGAGGATGAGCAGGGTTTAAGTTTCAAAATAAGTGATTTAATGTAGGAGGTGGAGACAGGTTGAAAGGAGAAGAAATTTTTATTTTAGATGGTCTGGTCGGGCTGGTGGAGTAGTTGTGTTTGGGTTGGTGTGAGTGAGGTTCTGCACTGTTTCGATAAAGTGCTTGTTAAGAAGAGTAGCAGTTTCTAGATTATCTCTTTCTTCTTGCATAGATAAGGTTCATTGATGTTTTCTAATACTGCCTATATATGTTTTGTGGACTTGGACACGGCATATGACTAAGTACCCTAGAATGTCTTTTGCAGAATCTTCCAGCAGTAAGAGGTTTCAGTTTTAACTACTGTATGCTATTGTGTCCTTGTACTTGAGAATTGAGATATGTGTGAAAGGCATCTACATCCAGTGTAGAGACCTCAGGGGAGGAATCCTCCTCAGGACTGGAATTTGAGGCTTCAGGTGTCACAGGCTCCCCAGCAGGGAAAAGAAGGAACTCCAATATCCCTTTGGATTTAAACCTAGGAGGAGTGGGGCAGGAAACACAGGAAACACAGAAGAAGTGAACAACATGGAGGCTCTGTTACAAATGTTTGTAAGGAAATAACAAATGTTAATGTTACCAATATCTCATCTTATGCCCTTTCTACTTTGGACATGGACATTTTAAATAAAGGTCTATCATTTATTCCTGGATTCTTTTTTGCCTGAAGAAAATTTTGCTGATGACGTAGTAACATTTTGTAGGAACTGAAACCTAAAATTATTTTTTCAGGATAAGCTATCCTCAGAGACTACTGATGAATTCAGATATCATAGATCTTCATTTGTGCCTCCTATGAACCATAATGTGCTAATGTTTCAAAATTCCACCCTGAAAGATCTGCATTTTCACTCAAGGGATCACAGACCTAAGGCTAACAATATCTCAAAGATCGATATGAATAACATCATAAAGTTAGCCAACAACCATGAGCTGGTGATTTTAGGAGCTGATAAAATAGGGGCTGTGATGGTGCAGGACTGGACACAGTATGACAGGGAAGCTAACAGACAGCTTTCGGATGTCAGATACTACACCCATTTAAGCATCGACCCCACCCCCTTCTTTAAAAAACAGATTGATCAGTTTTTGTCTTTAGCATTAGAAGAGGGCATTATCAACAACACCAGTATGTTACATTTGACATTAAAGGATCCTAGCCAACAATACATTTTTTTTGTCCAAAATACATAAAAATTCCCACAGTCCCCCGGGTAGACCCATTGTTTCAGGGAGGGGTTTTCTCACTGAACCTCTGTCCCTATTTCTCACAAAATATCTGAAACCATTACTTAAATGTGTAAGAGCTAGAATCAGGGATACCACTGAATTGCTTCAGGTCATTTTTGAACTGCAACTTGAACCAGACTGGTTATTGTGCACACTGGATTTTACAGCCTTGTATACCAATATTCCGCATTGGGCAGGGCTTGAGGCCTAGGAATACTGGTTATACAAAACAGAACTTTATCCACCCAGGTTCAATACATTTCTTATTGGCCTCATGGAACATGTGTTCACTAAGAATGTCTTTTTTTATCAGGACAAATGTTTCTTGCAGATACAGGGTATGGCCACGGGAGCATCATTTGCCCCAATATATGCCGATTTGTTCATGGCATATATTGTTGTGTCTTTCGGCTTTTACTGGTTAGGGGTTGCCACAGTGGAACTCTGGTCCACTAATGATTGGCAGTAGATTTTTACGTGCCAAGTTGCCAGCTCTGATGCACAACCTTCAACGAAGGTATGCCCATTCACGCATGTTTCCACACAGAAGACGCTGTAGCTGAGAATTGAATGGGACAACGTCTTACTGTGAGGCGACAACACTACCGCAGCACCACCACCGCAGTGTTCATGGCATATATTGAGGAACAAATTATCTATGATTGCTCCCACAATCTATTTATGGGAGAGATGGATATTTGGAAGAGATACCTGGATGATTGCTGGTTGGTCTGGAGATCAGATGCTGAATATCTATTGGAGTTCATTAGTTATTTAAATGAGAACAAATTGGGAATAGAATTTACAGTTAATTATCACAAAGACAGGATCATCTTCTTGGATGTTTTAGTGATTAGGGCTCCGGATCATACCTTGATCACTGAAGTCCATCGTAAATTCCCCGAACACAACTCCCTTCTCCATGCCACCAGCTTTCATCCCTTCCATATCTGCAAGAACATACCCAAATCCCAATTTATGAGGATGAAACACATTTGTTCTGATGAGAGCACATATGGGCATTTCAGAGATGACCTGGTATTAAGATTCAGGGACAGGGGGTACAAAATTGGAAGGGTTCTGCAAGTTAGAAACTGTGTGGAAAATATGGAAAGGGAGGACCTCCTTCAATATAAGGAAAAACATAAAGGTGAGGGATTCCCCTTAAGGTTTGTGACCCCTTATGGTTGCAACGCAGGGGTATTGATGGACAGTGTCCAACACCACTGGAATATCCTGTTGGTTGACAATAGATTAAGTGAAATTTTGGGAAACAAATGCCAATTTTCATTTAAGAAAGGAAAAAATTTGGCAGCACACTTTAATCATTGTAAACATCAGCATGAGAAGGATAAACAGTATGCCCAAGTTACACTTTCAGGGGACCCCTTAATCGGTTGTTCCCCATGCAGACATTGTGTCCATTGTCCTAGGATTCTTAAAACCAAAAGTTTTAGTAGCCAAAATACTGCTCAGGTCTTTGACATCACATTTTTTGCAAACTGTCATACTGATCGGGTAATATACCTTGCTAGCTGCAGTTGTTCAGCTTTTTGCATAGGGCAAACAATGAGGCCTTTGAAATTTAGAATGTCTGAACACTTCAGTGACATTACACATTATTTACAAACTAGTGCCTTATACAAACACACCATACTGCATAAAAATGCTGTATTCAGCTTTACAGTGATTGATAGAATAGGGGGGTCTAGATCCCATAAATCTGGTTGGCATCAAATACTAAATACCAAGGAGAAAAAATGTATCATTAAGTTAGGGGGCTTATTTAAACCTGGACTAAATGATCACCTTTAATTGGTCACAAGTGAGATTTCTAATTATATATAAGGAGCAATATGTTTAATGCATTCACACTGATGAAGGCTAAGTAACAGTATAGCCAAAACCTGTCTGATTTTTACTCCTTATGTGCTTTTGCACTAAATAAAAAAAACTCTGATAATACTGCCACTGTTTGCTGGTCTTGTGCTTTTCTGAATTTGTTACATTTGGATTGAGACCTTGCAGCTGCTGTACTTGTGGGGGTTACTTCATATTGGATGTCTTCAACACTGCCTTAATTTCTGCCTGCAAATCCTGGTATTTTGTGACTTTGTGTCTTTCTGTGTGTAAGACACTGTAGTCACTATGTGTAGCGATTTCAATTATCAATGCTACTTTTGTCTTATTTTCATGGACTACTGTATCTGCTTTTCTGACATCTATCCTTTGAACTGTTGGTAATGGGTGATCCCATGTGATATAAACTTCATAATTTTCTATAATGCTTTGTGGCTCATGTTTCCAGTGCTTTTCATTTACTTCAATATTCTAATGTTTTCACAATCCCCAATGCAACAGTCTTGCCACATTATTATGTCTTTCAGTATACAGTCCTTCTGCTATTAGTATATCACAACCAGCAACAAGATGTGCAACTGTTTTCAGTTCTGTTTTACAAAACCTCCATTTAGCTGCCTCTCCCACATGTTCAATTGAAGTTGTAAACCAACATGCATGTAGTCCACTATTTTGTGTTGCCAATATTAACCTTTTGTCTTTTGGTTTAAATTCACCTCTCCTTAACCATACTTGCACTTGATCCTGATCAACATGAGGTTGTTCCAGTAGTTTTCTATACTTACAACTATATTTATGCATTTTTCACATTTCTTGCCTTCCCATCTGATCCTTCACCTTATGTTCTTTTTTTGTTGTTGTTTGTTTTTGGCACATTCAGTTGTTGCTTGAGTTTATCTACTTTTGGTTTGATTTCCATTCCTGCTTAACACCGATATGTTTCTGCTAAACTAAGCAGGGAAGTCATCTTAGACTTATTCTCCTCATGGTTAAGGTCTAAAGAGTATACGCTTTGAGGAAATGAAGGCTATATCTTTGTTGTACGCAGATAATGCTGTCCTCTTTTTTTGCTAGTTATTATCTCTAGTGTGTACTGGAGTGACACAATGTTGAGTGCGAAAAGACGAAAATGAAAATCAACTCCTGACAATCAGTTGTGGTTCTGTCCTGGTAAAGAGTCAATTCATCTGTGCAGATGAGGGATATGAGAGTTCCTATATCAGGTAGTGGAGTTTAAGTATCTTGGGGTCGTGTCCATGAGTGAAGGTAGAGGGGACTCGGAGACTAACCAATGGGAGGAAATAATGGAGTCAGCAGAATTGCAGGTGTTGTATCAGTTTGCAGTGGAGAACAGTGAACGGGCTCACAGGATGAAGGTTTCTGCTTACTGGCAAGTGTATGCCCTCATCTTTCCTCACTTGTTAGACAGGAATACAAAGGTACTTTCGGTGAGTGCAGATACTGAAAATTATTTCACTGAAAGCCCTTTTAAGCAGTTTGTAATTTGCACTTTTCCTCACTCCACAGACTAAGGATGAGGCAGTTGCAGGAATTAGAGCAGTCTGCTTTGCCCTGCACAACTTGTTAAAACCACAGCCTGTATTAGGATATGTAGTTTAAAAAATAGATGGATGGCTGGATGGATACCGCATAAATATAAGCAGTGCTTCCAGATAAAAATTAGTGGAGCAAGGTGGTTAGGAAGTAACCTCATAAAAAAGCAATCACATTGGGTGGAGCCATTAACAAGAAGAAGAATATTATATCTCAAACTTATAACATTTTTACTGCTGACAAAACAAGAATGCTTTGCTGTAATTACCGGAATGAAAGTAACTGATAAGACATAGTTTACAACAAAAGTGGAATGACACAAGTCTGTCTCCATAGCTTGAAAGAAATGTAGATATCTAGTAAAACTAGGGCATACAGCTACAGGGTTCAAGGAGTGTAGCTTTCCCAAGTACAGGATGTTAAGGGGTGTGATCAGCAATGGCATTTGGGAGGAAATGTGTTACCGGCATTCATTCATTTAAATAGCAGCAGCTGTTAAATGAATTAATGTGCATGGGTACGGGTGCGCGTTTGTGTTTGTGAATGCTGGTTGCTGGCTGCCTCTGTAACAGTAGACTGTAGACCTTTTTTGGCCTTATGAGCTGCATGGGTTTATCATTCAGGAGGACTGCCCAGGGCTCTAGAGAAGGTAGCTTCATTACTTTCAAGCCCAATGGTATTAATTTTTGACAGAGGGCAAAGGGCAAGGGGACAGAGAAAATGCATCTGCTGATTAGCCTAAGATTCAAAGTAATGCAAAAATACACTTGTAGAAATGTGGAACTACATTGTTACACTAAATTATCATGACACAGTAATATAGATTCATAGAAAGACATAGACACATAGAAAGATGATACAAAATAATGAAGACTGGCTTTGGTTTGTGGATGGAATGGAAAATAAGAAGAAAACATATCAAGGGACAACCAAGGCAAAGTTATAACAGTAAGTGATTAGGAATATATTAACTGACAATAGCTATATACACAGTAATGTGCATCAAAACTGAATCTGGTTTTACTCAAAGGGCTACATTTGTTAGTGGTAGCATTATTCCCAAATACAACATTTGAAGGTGTCTGATGATTTGCCACACTATCATTTTTTTAGTAATAAATTATATTATAGCTCTCTTTCTAGCATTGCCTGATTTTTCATTGGCAGCTAAGTAATGATTTCTAACTTATAAAAGAATAACACGGTCTACAGATCACACAGAGAGTAAACATTAGAGGTAAGT
Organism: Protopterus annectens; assembly: GCF_019279795.1. Taxonomy (NCBI): domain Eukaryota; kingdom Metazoa; phylum Chordata; order Ceratodontiformes; family Protopteridae; genus Protopterus; species Protopterus annectens. The sequence goes on along the minus strand of NC_056735.1, from coordinate 1,028,881,179 downwards.
TTTAAATATATGTTTTTAAAATATTTAAACTTATGCATTTTCTGGCTGCAGGTGAGTAAATAGTAATAGGAATTCCAAAATGAGTTAAAAACCTAAAGTAAGGCATGCCATGGAGCTGAGGCGCAGAGCTTGCATCCCCTGGTAACACTGGAACTCATGGCATCATATGTCCTTGAAGACAAGTAGAGGTAAAGAGATAGAAAAAAACAGTCAATGTCAAGCCTAAGACAGAAAGCAATATGTAAGTCTGTAACTAAAGATACCTTTTCACAAAAGTTTTTTTCTGTACTTTATGAAGTGCTTGGCAGACATCTCGTCTGAAAGGAATCTAGCCTACAGATGAAGGGAATGAAAGAGTTTGGACAACAAAAGCAGGAATGGCAGGACGTGGAAAGGGATTACACATGCTCATATTAAATATTTTAGTGCTAGCAGTGCTGGTGCAATTTTTAACAAAGTATATACAGAAACCTCTGAAGTATAATAGCACGCATCTCAGACTACATTATTACAAAGACATGCTTTGAAAACATGGTTTCCTTTGTGCTGGCAAGACTAATAGATAATATTAATACCGCAGTGGATTTAAACAGAATTCCATGGAAACTGAAGCTGCATATTTTTCTTCAGAAATAGCAGGACACTACTGTAACTAATTTGAACTGGACAGCCACTCAGAAGTGCACAAATAAAACATCTCTAAAGTGATGATACAGTTCTTCTAAAGAAATGTCAGTCTGCTCAAGCTGTGAACCAAACAGTGAATGATTGTGGAGGCCTGTGATATAAACATTTGTATAGTAATGATGAATAGCACCATGTTGTACCTCAACTTCCCAAGGGAAGAAAATATGTAACACTTTAAAATCAGCACTACAGTGGCTAACTCACCACTGAACCCGCAGGCAAGGGCAGTACAACAGTGATGACTGAAAAATGGTAAGCACAAAGACAGATTTTCTTAACTGTTTATTTAGTTGTTTTGATACAAATTACCCAGAGGAATGAAAGGTCATATTTTTAAAGTATACATAGGAAGTAATACAGTTCAACTAAATAACATGGTAACCTGCACAAGAGAAGAATTAAAGACAGGGCAGAAAGAAGAATATAATGTGTGTAAATGTATTAATTTGCCATATATGAAACTGTCAATGCAAGTTCATAACACCTCAAATTTAAAAATCTTAGCAGGGGCCAGAGGAAGCTGACACATCATGGAGTGCAGTATGAAGTGATAATACTCCATAATTATAGATCAAATGGAGTGGTATCATAGAATATAAAGTAAAGGTGAGTAGGCAAAGGGATGTAGAAAGGATGGACAGTGAGAGCAGAAGTAGTAAATATTCCATTAATGAGTGCAGGGATCACAGAAGGCTGGAAGGATATAAAATGATGGTGAAACAAGTACTGTGAAATGAGTATAGCCAACAGGAAGTATGTAGACTTATGATGGGCAAAGAGAACAATAAACAGACACATGGAGGATACACGCATACAGACATGCAAGTCTCAGCAGACATACCAACGTCTGTATCTGCTATTCTACAAACATCATAGTTCTTGTTTCCTTCAAAACATATAATCTTCATTTAAATCTACCTAGATGGTACAGTGGCACCCTGGTTAGCCTTGCTGTCACATCTCTCTGGTTCAGTTCCCAGTTGTGCTTCCTTCTCTACAGAGTCTGCACATCTTCATTGTGGTTTTAGACTGGTGCTTCAGTTTTCTTCTACATCTCAAAGTTATGCTGTCAGGTGAACTTATGCTCCTTTAAATCATCCATAAGCTGCTTGCAGTATGCAAATAGCATGTACTGCATCCTACAATGGACTTGTGTTATGACTCAGATTAGCTCTCCATTTAAAATCCATTGTCAGATGGGATAGGTTCTGGCTGCACTGTGACGCTGAACAGAGTAAAGCCTAATGGAGAGTGACCCAGGTATTAATGAGAATTTACATTAGTCTGGCATATGGTTCTATATAAGAACTACTTTGTAACTCAGCTTGTTTCTTTATTCATGGTTATCCTTGCATTACTTTCCAGTCTTGTTTGTCTTGCTCTCATATAATGATTTTTCACTGCATGTAGGTACACTGATTACCACACTCAGCCTTTTTCAGGTTTTCATTGTTTTTTGTCATTAATCTTCTCTAAGATTTCTAAGATCTGTGTATACTTAATTTTATATGGGTGCAGGGATAGATTGTGGATGAATGAATGTT
>NC_056735.1:1028751448-1028873948 GCF_019279795.1 Protopterus annectens | reverse complement strand
CTAATGTCAACTTGACTGAAGCGCAGTTATTGATTTTGAGTAAAGGACTGAAATTCATTCCTAATTCAATGGACAATTTGTTCAAGCTATAACAGACTTAAAATTATTTGTGCAACAAGTTAGTCTTAAGCTTATTTTTAAAAATTCTGATGTCTTTACAACTAAATGTAGGAAATTAAGTGTGTTCTCTCCTGACTTATGTCCTATCCTAATTGCTTTTTCTAATATTGTAGAACATGAGATGCACTTATATTATAGGAAAAATGAAATTAAGAAGGTATATAACATCACGTATTCTGAACATCTAGCCCTGAAAGAACTGCAAGCTTGTGATAATATAATCATTAAACAAGCAGACAAAGGGGGTGGGATTGTTTTAATGGATAAAGATGTATATTTTGAAAACTTTAAGCAAATGCTTAGTGAAGATGGCACCTTTAGAAAAGTATCTTTCCTTGAAGTGCAAAAGTTAACAACAGCAGTTAATTTGATAATATATGATCTACAACTTAGTGATGACTTGAGTGTTGAGTTGTTTAACTGTTTGACAGTGCCATGTCCAAGGATCCCTCAAATTTATGGTATTCCTAAAATACATAAAAATCTTATTAATCCACCACTGAGACCTATAGTGTCAGGGGGTGGATGGATAATGGAGCCTATTTCAAAGTATTTGCAAAGTATATTAGGAAAACATATGGAAAAGTGCTCCACTGTACTAAAGGACACTAATGATTTTTTAGATAGTTTATATAACTGGCACCAATGCTATGACTTTGAAGGGTATATTATGGTATCTCTTGACATTACCTCATTATTCACTGTTATACCTAATGATTATGGAGTTAATGCTATACGTAATTTTTTAAATAATGAAGTAAAAATGTATGGAAGAGAAATTGAAAACATTTGTACACTCCTTGAAACAGTATTAACGCATAATATTTTTATTTTCGATGGGGAACCATACCTGCAGCTTACTGGTGTAGCGATGGGTAAGCCCGTTGCTAACACATATGCAAATTTGGTTTTATATGAATGGGAAAAGGGAATAATATTAGATAAAGAAAACCAAATGAATAACAAAGTATTGTTCTACAAAATATTTGTAGATGATTGATTTTTGATATGGGATGGTACCCTATTAGAGCTTGAACATTATATACAGTATTTGAATGCATCAACTGAATTTTTAAGGTTCAAGATGGAGGCATCACACCAGGATATAAACTATTTGGATGTACACTTATTCAAAAATGGAAATAGGTTAGAGTCTATGGTATATAGGAATGAAGTAGACTCCCTGAGGTATATAAATAGGAGTAGTATGCATGCCCCACATACCTTTAAAGGAATAGTGAAGGCACAATTAATAAGAATGAGTAAACTAAATACAGTTGATAATAATTTTATAGAACAAGCTAGAATTATGCTGCAGGAGTTTCAAAGAAGTGTTACTCAGAGCGAATTATAAATAGGGTCTTTGAAGAAGTGTTGGAAGAAAGGAGTGGTAAATATAAACCTATTCTAAGAAGGGGGGATGGAGAGGGATGGAAGAGATACATGTAAGGATGGCAAAATAGTTAGATAGCTCACTACGTACAATCTAAATACAAATAATGTACGTAAAATAATAGAAACAAATTGGTCTATTTTATTAGCTATGCCTGAAATAAGGACTATAGTGGGTGACAAACAAAGTTATGCCTACAGAAATTCGGAAACATTAAAGCAAAAGCTTTGTTATAAAGATTTTAAGTTAAAATCTGAAATGGTGGGGTATACAGTAGGAACAAGAAAATGTTATAATTGCTCATGCTGTAATGACCTATATGAGGGTGATAGTTTCTTCAAACACCCCACAACGGGAGATGTTTATGGTTCTAAAGTTTTGACATCTTGTAATGTGATGCAAGTGGTCTATTTGGCTTCCTGCACATCTTGTACATCATTTTATGTAGGTAAGACGACTAGGAAGCTGAAAGAAAGGATAGAACATAAATCAGAAATAAGAAGGAAAATAGAAACAAACGCCCTGAGTAAGCATATTCTGGATAAGGATGAACAACATAAATTTAAATTTAAATTTAGGGCATTGGATATAGTACAAATGAGTATAAGGAAAGGTGATATGAATAATCTGTTGGAGTTAAACGAATATGAATAGATCATCAGACTGCAGGCTGATACGAGTCCTGGCTTGAATAACATGGTTAGTTTAAAATCAGTGTTAATGAAAAGGAGGAGGGAGAAGTTATAATTTATAATATGGTAGGTGAGGGTTTGAGAGAGTGTGTGTGTGTGTGTGTGTGTGTGTGTGTGTGTGTGTGTGTGTGTGTGTGTGTGTGTGTGTGAGTGTGAGTGTATGTGTGTGTATATGTGTGTGTGTGTGTGTATGTATATATATGTGTGTGATTTTATGTGTACTATTTGCAGTCTATGCATACATTGTGAATATCATATGTATTTATGTATGTATTATGCTTTGATATAAATGCATTTTTATGTGGTATTCCTTTTAAATATATTTAAGGAAAGTATTATATTATATTTTGTTTTATTTAAAATGTCCCCTTAAATTTTGATTGTTAATTAGGATGATAGGTAGGCTGAAGCATGTGATTTATTTGTATCTCCTATTTAAATACTGAATACATTTAATTGATTTGTACTGATGAAGGGTGTAGACCTGAAAGTTTTGCAATAAAGTGTTTGTTGTATTTTAGGTTTGCTTAATACACAGGCTATAGCAAATGTTGGAAAAGAATCTACAATTGCAAGTTAATGGATTTAAGTGTCCATCCTTCTCCAGGTGATTTGCGTGCAGTGTTTAGCAAGTTATGTTTGTCTTTAGGAAACGCTGCTAACATTATGGATAAAGATCCCTTTAAGAAGCAAGAGGAACATATTCATAGCAGCAGAAGTGGTATAACAGACACAACACTAGTAGCTAAACAGTGCAAAATGGAGCCAGGTTTCATGTTGGGTTTAGTGAACAGTAGAGACATTAATCCATTTAGTGAAGGAAATGAAATGCTACATCAAAAAATGACTGGGAACACTGGTAATATGGAAAGTAACATTCAAACAACTGCAGAATGTAAGTTTGCTATATTTAAATTGCAGATACTGGTATGCACATTTAAAGCTGTTGAGTATAAAAACTTTTATTTTGATAAATGCATACAACTGAACATTGTGAATGTATCATTTTCCAAATGGAATAACTTACAAGGACAATATTTTCAAAGAACTGTTTTATATATATATATATATATATATATATATATATATATATATATATATAAAATAAAATGGGACTTGAAGTGTTGAAAAAGTTAATATTGCATAATGTGACTGTTTTAGATAAGTAGTTTAAAAAGTGATATTGAGCAATTAGATGCTTTTGTAATAACTCACTCCTGTTTTTCATTATGTAAGGATATCTATAATGGCATTGATAGCAAAGTTAAAAAATATGTTTCTGTTATTGGCACTAGGAAAACCAAGAAGTTAAATTGTGACATACAGTTATATGCCAATAACAGAGCGTATATGATTAAAAATGTGAAACCATTTATAGATGAAGTGGAAGTTATTCCAAATAGGAAGGAATAATGAACAGATAGGGAATAATGTGTCCCAACTGGATAACTTTGCAATGCCAACAGAAAGTTCTTTGCATTTTGCTAACATTGAGGTTAAAGTGGAAAATGGGGACAAACAGTGTACACAGCAAGTTGTTAGTGAGAATACAACAGGGCAAAATGTGTTTTTTGGGCTAGGAGCCAGACCAAAAACAGAAGTTACAACAAAAAAGGTAGGAAACACTGGGAACAAAAGAAGGGGCAGGACAAAGGGAAAGACATTAAAGGAAGATGTGTGCCCAATATTTAATTTATCAGGGCACGAGTTTTCTGATGAAGAAAGAAATGTTTTGTCAAAGGGCTTTTCCTTTGTACCCATTAAATGACACAAAATCTATAACACATTAAATGTGCTAACTACATTGATTTAATTACTGATTTTAAGCTTTATATCAGGAAATTAAATCTTAAATATTTGTTCAATCAAGTTAAAGGAGTTACTGTAGAAGAGACTACAAAGAAGCCAATTACGTAAAATCCTAGCCTAAATTTAACATTAAATGCCTTTGCAAAGTCGTGCAAAGCAGACTTTGATACTTTAAATAGAAATAAAACTGTAGCTAAGCTTTTATTTTGAAAAAGACACAAAATGAAGCTTTAAGGAAGTTAAGAACTTACACGTATTTAAGACACAAGTAAGCAGATAAGAGATATGGGATGGTGTTTATGAAAGAAGCAAAATATCAAGAGGAGGTGCTTAAAGTTTTAGCAGATGAGACCTTTTATGAAAAAGTTAATAAAATGGAAGTAATAAGAAATTTTAATATAATTGATTATGAGGTTTTTCATCTATTTAATCAAAATAAATTGATTATTCAGTGGATGAGCTAGAATTAGGAAACATTTTTGGTATTCCCAAAATTCATAAAAATGAAACTTGTCCACCATTTAGGCCTGTTGTGTCTAGACCTAGACACAAAACCATGACTATTTCTTTTTATTTAGATAAGATTTTGAATACTATTATACAGCACAACAAATATTTTATAAGAGATTCATGATCATTTTTGGACCAAATGAGATTATATGAGTTTAGAGGTAATGAACAGTTATTATGCATTATAGATTTTGTGTCATTGTATACTAATGTTGATAATATTATTGGAATCATGTTTAAGAAGTCATATTTGAAAGATATTTCTAAGGTAGACGATGTTACTCATAAATTAAGTGAGGCCCATGTAGCACCTTCATTTGCTAATATAGTATTATGTTGGTGGGAATATATTTTTCTAACAAAGCATCCTTTATTTAAGAAAGCTTGTTGGTATAAAAGGTTTATAGATGATTTGTTTTTCATTTGAGGAGGGAGTACAAGTGAATTTGATATGTTTTTGAAATATATAAACTCCAGCCTTTCATGGTTGAAATTTACCAAGGGAGAGGTGGGGTTGAAAGTTATTTTTTTAGATCTTTCAATAGAAATGGATGTAGGTCAGAAATGTTTTAATAGCTACATTTTTAGAAAACATACTTTTAGGTACAACTATTTACATTTTCATAGTGGGCCTCCTAAACACATGAAGTTTGATGTATTTAGTGGCCAGTTGATTAGAGTCAGTCGAATCATTAGTGTTGATGAACAATTTTTAAAAGAGGTTGAATTTATTACTAAGTTGTTTTTAGAGAGGAGTTATCCATTAAACATATTATTAAAGATCATGAAGGAAGTAATTAGTAAGAGACATGATAAGTTTTCCCTAAATTTTGAAAAATGGTATAACATCTGAGTTACAGAAAATTAATAATGATTACACCGATAAAATAATATATGCTTTTCCTGTAGCTATTTCTAGTGATCACATAACTATTAAAAGTATTGTGAGAGGTAATTGGAAAATAATTACAGGTAACCCAGAACTGGTGAAAATTCTGGGTGATAGGCCAGAATTTGTAGTAAAAAGACCAACAAACTTAAAAGCTTTACTAGAGTTTCATCCACAAGGAAATGTTAAGTTAGGTACATTTAAGATTGGTACTTATGCCTGTGGTCATTGTAGACAATGTAGATATATGATTAATAGCAACATAATACATTTTTCCCACTTAAATAACACATTTGAGACTAGAGGTTGTTATAATTGTCCTAGTAAAAACATAGTACATATAGGAATTTGTAGTACACACCATGGTTTTACATTGGTAAAAATGTAAGATCTTTGCAAATTAGAGTAACAGAACATATTAAGGCAGTTAAAGATAGAAATATATGTTTAATGCTTTAAGCAAGCATAGTGTTGTGTGTGAGGGTTTTAGGAAGTATCATTTTTCAGTGTTGGAACATATTAATGGTGTTCCTTTTACAAAAGGATGTAATAAATTATTAGAAACAAGAGAATTAAAATGGCAGATTTTATTAAGGGCAGAGAAGAAACCAGGTTTAAATGAGCACATCAATATTAAAAGCATGTTAAAGTTTAACATTTTGTGATGCTGTGATGAAAAAACTTTTTAAGATATATTATATACAATGACATATTTTATTAACAATTGGAATTGGTTTATGAGAAGAAAGGGAAGTGGTAATAGTACATTAATTTCCTTTTTTGGTAATTAATTGTATTTTTGATACCACTGGCTGATAAATTGAGATGGGAATATTTAAATGGTTACTGCTTAGGCAGCTTTATTTTCTGATGAAGTTCTGAAGTAAAATGGAATGAAAGTGCTAAATATGTCTTATGGTGCTTTTTGATTTTCCAGACTCGAGCATTGCCTCCAGGAAGTGTTGTTTTTAGTTTGTGTAATTTTTGGGTTTGCTGTTATTTTATATGTATATGTATGTATATATATATATATATATATATATATATATATATATATATATATATATTTCTTTTTGTATTTGTATTTTTTACATATTTATCCTAAAGACATACCTACATATTAGGGTGCAATAAATTCATATGCCCCACTTTAGGATGCACATATTTTTATTTATGTGAGTCATAAATACATTTATTCATATCCTGCAGCACATCCCATCAACATCCCAGCACATCACAAATGTAGTGTTTTGTCCCAGCTAAACCAAAGAAGAAAATGAAACTGCAAATAGTACATGCACTAAAAATAAATACTACCCAATACAGAACTGCTCCTAACTAAATCAATACCCAAAAATATTCCTCCAAGCTTAGATTAAAAAAATAAATATATATCTTCACCAAGTACAGAAATAAAATTAAAAATGGCATGGAAACCATCCAGTTGGGAAATAACATTATCTGCAAATCAGATCTGATCCTATGAAACTAAACTAGATGAGTTAAACTCTCTAAAAAAATATATCAACCGCATACTTTAGAGCTTTTTCAATTATTACTTTTCAGAATATCTACCAAAATGCCTGTATAGCATTAAAAGATTTTCTTCTGTATAAGTTGCAGTATTTAATGGTTTACTATATAATGAAAAGTTAACAGACTGAAGTTCGGTATAGCAACAACAACAGAACCAAACAGAGAGTAGCTAAACCAAAATGTTACATGGTTTTGAGACGCCTATAAATCTTCACAACTGGTACCATAAAATGTGAACTAAAAGTCCAAAAGATTGGGATCAAGCTTGTCTCCTTATAGATATGATGAGCATAGTTCTGGAGCATAATTATATTTTTTATGAGGGTGAGTACTTCAAACAGACCAGATGTGTAGCAATGGGGGCAGCATGTGTCCCCATATTTGCAAACCTGGTCATGTTGCAATAAAGTGTTTGTTGTATTTTAGGTTTTCTTAATACACAGGCTATAGCAAATGTTGGAAAAGAATCTACAATTGCAAGTTAATGGATTTAAGTGTCCATCCTTCTCCAGGTGATTTGCGTGCAGTGTTTAGCAAGTTATGTTTGTCTTTAGGAAATGCTGCTAACATTATGGATAAAGATCCCTTTAAGAAGCAAGAGGAACATATTCATAGCAGCAGAAGTGATATAACAGACACAACACTAGTAGCTAAACAGTGCAAAATGGAGCCAGGTTTCATGTTGGGTTTAGTGAACAGTAGAGACATTAATCCATTTAGTGAAGGAAATGAAATGACTGGGAACACTGGTAATATGGAAAGTAACATTCAAACAACTGCAGAATGTAAGTTTGCTATATTTAAATTGCAGATACTGGTATGCACATTTAAAGCTGTTGAGTATAAAAACTTTTATTTTGATAAATGCATACAACTGAACATTGAGAATGTATCATTTTCCAAATGGAATAACTTACAAGGACAATATTTTCAAAGAACTGTTATATATATATAAATATATATATATATATATATATATATATATATATATATATATATATATAAAATAAAATGGGACTTGAAGTGTTGAAAAAGTTAATATTGCATAATGTGACTGTTTTAGATAAGTAGTTTAAAAAGTGATATTGAGCAATTAGATGCTTTTGTAATAACTCACTCCTGTTTTTCATTATGTAAGGATATCTATAATGGCATTGATAGCAAAGTTAAAAAATATGTTTCTGTTATTGGCACTAGGAAAACCAAGAAGTTAAATTGTGACATACAGTTATATGCCAATAACAGAGCGTATATGATTAAAAATGTGAAACCATTTATAGATGAAGTGGAAGTTATTCCAAATAGGAAGGAATAATGAACAGATAGGGAATAATGTGTCCCAACTGGATAACTTCGCAATGCCAACAGAAAGTTCTTTGCATTTTGCTAACATTGAGGTTAAAGTAGAAAATGGGGACAAACAGTGTACACAGCAAGTTGTTAGTGAGAATACAACAGGGCAAAATGTGTTTTTTGGGATAGGAGCCAGACCAAAAACAGAAGTTACAACAAAAAAGGTAGGAAACACTGGGAACAAAAGAAGGGGCAGGACAAAGGGAAAGACATTAAAGGAAGATGTGTACCCAATATTTAATTTATCAGGGCACGAGTTTTCTGATGAAGAAAGAAATGTTTTGTCAAAGGGCTTTTCCTTTGTACCCATTAAATGACACAAAATCTATAACACATTAAATGTGCTAACTACATTGATTTAATTACTGATTTTAAGCTTTATATCAGGAAATTAAATCTTAAATATTTGTTCAATCAAGTTAAAGGAGTTACTGTAGAAGAGACTACAAAGAAGCCAATTACGTATAATCCTAGCCTAAATTTAACATTAAATGCCTTTGCAAAGTCGTGCAAAGCAGACTTTGATACTTTAAATAGAAATAAAACTGTAGTTAAGCTTTTATTTTGAAAAAGACACAAAATGAAGCTTTAAGGAAGTTAAGAACTTACACTTATTTAAGACACGTAAGCAGATAAGAGATATGGGATGGTGTTTATGAAAGAAGCAAAATATCAAGAGGAGATGCTTAAAGTTTTAGCAGATGAGACCTTTTATGAAAAAGTTAATAAAATGGAAGTAATAAGAAATTTTAATATAATTGATTATGAGGTTTTTCATCTATTTAATCAAAATAAATTGATTATTCAGTGGATGAGCTAGAATTAGGAAACATTTTTGGTATTCCCAAAATTCATAAAAATGAAACTTGTCCACCATTTAGGCCTGTTGTGTCTAGACCTAGACACAAAACCATGACTATTTCTTTTTATTTAGATAAGATTTTGAATGCTATTATACAGCACAACAAATATTTTATAAGAGATTCATGGTCATTTTTGAACCAAATTAGATTATATGAGTTTAAAGGTAATGAACAGTTATTATGTGTTATAGATTTTGTGTCATTGTATACTAATGTTGATAATATTGTTGGAATCATGTTTAAGAAGTCATATTTGAAAGATATTTCTAAGGTAGATGATGTTACTAATAAATTAAGTGAGGCCCATGTAGCACCTTCATTTGCTAATATAGTATTATGTTGGTGGGAATATATTTTTCTAACAAAGCATCCTTTATTTAAGAAAGCTTGTTGGTATAAAAGGTTTATAGATGATTTGTTTTTCATTTGAGGAGGGAGTACAAGTGAATTTGATATGTTTTTGAAATATATAAACTCCAGCCTTTCATGGTTGAAATTTACCAAGGGAGAGGTGGGGTTGAAAGTTAATTTTTTAGATCTTTCAATAGAAATGGATGTAGGTCAGAAATGTTTTAATAGCGACATTTTTAGAAAACATACTTTTAGGTACAACTATTTACATTTTCATAGTGGGCCTCCTAAACACATGAAGTTTGATGTATTTAGTGGCCAGTTGATTAGAGTCAGTCGAATCATTAGTGTTGATGAACAATTTTTAAAAGAGGTTGAATTTATTACTAAGTTGTTTTTAGAGAGGAGTTATCCATTAAACATATTATTAAAGATCATGAAGGAAGTAATTAGTAAGAGACATGATAAGTTTTCCCTAAATTTTGAAAAATGGTATAACATCTGAGTTACAGAAAATTAATAATGATTACACAGATAAAATAATATATGCTTTATCTGTAGCTATTTCTAGTGATCACATAACTATTAAAAGTATTGTGAGAGGTAATTGGAAAATAATTACAGGTAACCCAGAACTGGTGAAAATTCTGGGTGATAGGCCAGAATTTGTAGTAAAAAGACCAACAAACTTAAAAGCTTTACTAGAGTTTCATCCACAAGGAAATGTTAAGTTAGGTACATTTAAGATTAGTACTTATGCCTGTGGTCATTGTAGACAATGTAGATATATGATTAATAGCAACATAATACATTTTTCCCACTTAAATAACACATTTGAGACTAGAGGTTGTTATAATTGTCTTAGTAAAAACATAGTACATATAGGAATTTGTAGTACACGCCATGGTTTTACATTGGTAAAAATGTAAGATCTTTGCAAATTAGAGTAACAGAACATATTAAGGCAGTTAAAGATAGAAATATATGTTTAATGCTTTAAGCAAGCATAGTGTTGTGTGTGAGGGTTTTAGGAATTATCATTTTTCAGTGTTGGAACATATTAATGGTGTTCCTTTTACAAAAGGATGTAATACATTATTAGAAACAAGAGAATTAAAATGGCAGATTTTATTAAGGGCAGAGAAGAAACCAGGTTTAAATGAGCACATCAATGTTAAAAGCATGTTAAAGTTTAACATTTTGTGATGCTGTGATGAAAAAACTTTTTAAGATATATTATATACAATGACATATTTTATTAACAATTGGAATTGGTTTATGAGAAGAAAGGGAAGTGGTAATAGTACATTAATTTCCTTTTTTGGTAATTAATTGTATTTTTGATACCACTGGCTGATAAATTGAGATGGGAATATTTAAATGGTTACTGCTTAGGCAGCTTTATTTTCTGATGAAGTTCTGAAGTAAAATGGAATGAAAGTGCTAAATATGTCTTATGGTGCTTTTTGATTTTCCAGACTCGAGCATTGCCTCCAGGAAGTGTTGTTTTTAGTTTGTGTAATTTTTGGGTTTGCTGTTATTTTATATGTATATGTATGTATATATATATATATATATATATATATATATATATTTCTTTTTGTATTTGTATTTTTTACATATTTATCCTAAAGACATACCTACATATTAGGGTGCAATAAATTCATATACCCCACTTTAGGATGCACATATTTTCACTTATGCGAGTAATAAATACATTTATTCATATCCTGCAGCACATCCCATCAACATCCCAGCACATCACAAATGTAGTGTTTTGTCCCAGCTAAACTAAATAAGAAAATGAAACTGCAAGTAGTACATGCACTAAAAATAAATACTACCCAATACAGAACTGCTCCTAACTAAATCAATACCCAAAAATATTCCTCCAAGCTTAGATTAAAAAAATAAATATATATCTTCACCAAGTACAGAAATAAAATTAAAAATGGCATGGAAACCATCCAGTTGGGAAATAACATTATCTGCAAATCAGATCTGATCCTATGAAACTAAACTAGATGAGTTAAACTCTCTAAAAAAATATATCAACCGCATACTTTAGAGCTTTTTCAATTATTACTTTTCAGAATATCTACCAAAATGCCTGTATAGCATTAAAAGATTTTCTTCTGTATAAGTTGCAGTATTTAATGGTTTACTATATAATGAAAAGTTAACAGACTGAAGTTCGGTATAGCAACAACAACAGAACCAAACAGAGAGTAGCTAAACCAAAATGTTACACGGTTTTGAGACGCCTATAAATCTTCACAACTGGTACCATAAAATGTGAACTAAAAGTCCAAAAGATTGGGATCAAGCTTGTCTCCTTATAGATATGATGAGCATAGTTCTGGAGCATAATTATATTTTTTATGAGGGTGAGTACTTCAAACAGACCAGATGTGTAGCAATGGGGGCAGCATGTGTCCCCATATTTGCAAACCTGGTCATGTTGCAATGGGAGGAATCTACTATATTTCAGAGTATGTTCATGAAGGACATCAAGTATTATTCCCAATTTTTGGATGATATTTATATATTATGGGAGGGTACTTTGGAAAATTTTCATGAATTTATAACTTATATAAATTCTAGTAGTAGTTATTTGAAATTCACCTCCAAAATCAGCTTTGATGGTTTGGCGTACTTAGATACGCGGATTTATAAAGATGGAAAAAATTTTCAGTCTAAAATATATAGGAAGAATACGTTTTCTAATAATTATTTAGAATATTCTAGCAACCACCCGAAAAAATTGTTAAGGAATATATTTAAGGGGGAATTCATCAGAGCTATAAGAATGACTTCTTTATACACTGATATGGTGGATGAAACAGAATTTATTAAGTCTCTGTTTCTTGACAGAGGTTATGATCCCCGAATGCTGTCTAAAGTAAATACACAGGTGATGATGGAGTGGGGCAACAAGTATGTACCATTATTGGGCTTTAATGTGAATAACAATGGACACATAGGCAGTAGTCGCAATAAACAACTGGAGCGAACTACAAATTTCAGTAGAGCTTGTGTCATTGAATATGGGCCTCACTCATTTAAAATCAAAGATATTATGACATCCAACTGGAGAATAATTTTAGCTGATGAAGAGGTTACGAAGATAGTAGGAAGTCATCCATTATTTGTTAACAAAATGGGGCCTAATATCAAAAAATATTCAGAAAGTGGTCCATTTATTTTTAATCCTACTAGTAAACATACTAAGAAGTGTGGTATGTGTAATCTATGCTACTCTATTAATGAAGGTGAAGGTATAAAATTAAGTAACATCAATAAGACTTATATAAAATTCAAGCAAGGGAATTGTAAATCAAAGGGTATAGTGTATATTGCTAACTGCTGTTCATGTAAGGCTTACTATATAGGTAATGCTTTGTTTAGACATATTCAAAAAAATGGTGACAATCACACCTTTAAATTTGCTATAATATATAGTATTAAATTAAATCCTAGGGGTGGAGATTTTAAGACATCTTTGTTGTACAAAGAAATGTGGTGGCAGATATTGACATACGCCACTACACCCCCTGGATTAAATGATTTTATTTCTGTTAAACCATTGCTTAAAATGCATAGATAATTACTGTAAGGAAATTCAAACTTTAATCAATTATATATGTTGTGCATGATATATCTGAAACATTAGAATTATTGTTAGGTATGTATATGTACCTTTAAATGACATTTTTGTATTTTGGCGCCAAAAAGTTTTTAAATAGTGAATGTTTTAGTGTTATTCTTCAGTTCTGATGAAGCCTGTATATGTGCGGGTGAAAGCGCTTAACTGAATTGGAGTTGCATCGTTTGTGTGTGTTGATATTTTATTAAATTTTTTACAGCAATTTTTGGACTTTTAGTTCACATTTTATGGTACCAGTTGTGAAGATTTATAGGCGTCTCAAGACCGTGTAGCATAATGAAAAGTTAAACCGAAACCAAACATTTTGAGCATACACAAAGTCGCTCCAAATGATCGACACATTTGAGTCAACATTGTTGCAGAAAATGTGACATGATAGCCATATAAGAGCTGATGTAAATCAAACTCCTATATGACGTATCACGTTTTTACAGGGGGGCAAGTCCCACTGCACCCCCACATATCCTGCTACTAATGTATTCCAACTTTGAAATTGCACTACAGTGGGGATGTGGATGAATTTCCAATCTCCACTGTACCACGATCTCGTACATATAGCTAAACACACTTATGCGAATGAACTACTGCATTCGCATAAGTGTGTTCAACTATCCAATACACTTTTCATTTAGTGAACGACATTCTGATTTTTTGGCAGCATAACTGCCGACAGAATGTCATTCACAAATGATAGTAAACCTTGTTTAACTTGTTATCAACTAGAATCTTTAAGTCAAACGAAGCTTACCTGTATGCTCTGCTGTCCTTAAGATCTGAGCTTAAGGGAGCCTTAAATAATACGACATTGGTGTTCTGCATTCTGACAGCAGCTCAAAGGGCATGCACTCTGGTCAGGGACTGTTTGGTCATTTTTCCTTTTTAAAGTTTGAACTGTCTGTCAGTGACATTACAGGTTTTGATAGTATCCTGCATATTAGTTGGCCCAATTAGTAAGGCTATTAAGCTTACTTCCTGGTGTTTTGGGTTCAGTTTTCAGTGTTTGTTTTTGGAAGTTTATTTCCTGATTACTTAATTTTAAACTTGTGTATTTTGTGGAGAGACAGATAAATAGGGCTTGTGGGATCTGGGTTGATGCTGTAGGAATATTTTTGGGAGTGTCACTTTGTGTAACTCCCACAGCACTGCGCACCTTGTACTACTGCACTCTTACTTTTTGGCTTTGCATTGTTGGATTGTGTTTGCTTTTAAGGGAAAGGGGAGGCTTCAGTCCTGTGTAGAGCTTCTAGTCATTATATCTGTATTGCATTTTGCTTGGCACTTTTGTGCATTTAACTGTATCTATTGCTAGGTTACTGTTCATCTGGTTTAGATCAACAGCAATGATTTTCTATAGTTCTAGCTTCTCTGTGATTTGCTGGTTCGGCTATATTCCATTCCACTTCTCTGGTCAAGTAATGGACAGTGAGATGATAAAAGTAGAGTGCTTCTGGCTGTTTAGTGCATATTTTGAATCTTTCTATGGAAGAAGGTTTGAATGGTCACTCTGAGTTGCTTCCTTCACAGATGTGGCAGTACTTGATTTGCCTCTCAAAACAGTTTCTCACTGATAGGTTAGAATGTTCTGCACCATTCAAAAACAAAAAAGAGAGCGAGAGACAGACAGAGAGAGAGAGAAAGAGAGAGAGAGGGGTAGAAGGTTATAGCATATCTTGTCGAATATTAAGAAGGGCCTTCAAGGAGATTTCATTGATATATCTGATCTAATAGACACGGAGGGCAATCAAAGGATTCTTGAGTCCAGGAATCCTGGATCTGAAGATCTTGCTGCCGCATTCACAGCCATTGAGGAAAAAAGCAATACCCAAGCCAGTAACTAGGAAATGAAACAAATGCGCTTTAGTGGCTTATATGGGATTTTCATTGAAATGTAAGCCCTTCCATTGCTTGTTTACTTCCTTTCCATCACAGAGGTTCATCATATCAGTGGGGAGACAGCACAGTCCTGGTATGACCAAAGATTCAGAATGCTAAAAGTGATAGATAAGTCTATCAGGTGGGAACAGTGACATCCTGACATTTGGCCAAGCATTTCTAGACAGACGAAATGCTACGGACAATGTCTCATTGCCTGAATCCCTATCAAAACTCATATTTTATTGGGCTTACAATACCAAGAAGTGCTCATGGCCAACTTGCAGATTCTGTCATCTCTGCTGTCATTGTGAAAAGACTTACTCAGCAGCCAGATATTTGCCAAAAGCATGTCACCTTACACAAACTTCAGCTCTCCTTTAAATGACAAAAGCCCCAACCTGAAACAAGATAACTTGTGCAGTGGCAAGCACCTTTTTGGGTCCAAGGAGTTAACTTTTCTTGGGGTTAAGTATGACTTCAAGCCATCACATTCTTCAGTCAGAATAGATAAATTACTTCTGCTGCTGCTCTCAGGTTATCCTGATAAAATGTCTCGTCTTTCCTAATCAAAGTTTTTTTATCAGGCTTTGCCATTGAATCCGTTGTATCAATGAACTGCAAAGTAGTTAAGAACCTCTTATCTATCAAAAGTAATGAGGTCAAAGTTTATAGGTTAATTGAGAAAGAGGTCACAGAAAGTAGGATCATTGGCCCATTTTCACATACCCCATGACCCAATTTCAAAATATCCCCTATAGGTTTGGATCCTAAAAAGAGAGAAGGATGATTCTGGTTGATTCATTGACTTTCTCACCTAGCTGGCCTTTAAGTCAATGATTTTATTGATAAACAGCATTCCAGGGTACACTATGCCTCCTTAGATCAAGCTACAAATGCCATCAAGGAATTTTCAGATCCACAGTTATGCAGACTAGACACTCAGTTTGACTTTCACCTTCTTCCCATCAAAGAGGATGACTGGCTTTTATTAGGTTTTCATTTTGATGGTAAATTCTTTTTCAACGGAGCCATGCATATGCGTTGTTTAGTGGCTTGCTCAATTTCTGAGACCTTTAGATCAGCCTTAAATTTTTGCCAATCTGCCACTCATTACTTTGATGATTACCTGATAGTGGGAGAAACCAGGGATGAGGCTTTAGAAGGGATGACAATCTTCATGGAATTTTGCAGTGAACTGGGAGTTCTTTGGCCATAGAAAAGTTGGATTACCCCAGCTAAATCTTTTCATTTTTATGGTTAATTATCGCTGTCTCTGCTTTTACTTTTAAAGTTCTTGTGATAAACTGCAGCAACTCAGGTATTCAGTTGACAGGTTTTTGGTAGCTTGCAAAGCCCATATCGGGAAAGTCATGCAGTTACACTAACACTAATTGCTGAACTTTTCTTACAGAGCTGTCACTCTGTTGGGGGGGGGAGTGGCGTTCTCAGATCCTTATCCAACCTTCTCAAAGGTGGCAAACTTAAGCTTCACTGGGTGCGAGTTACCAACAGGGTGAAGCAGGACCTTTGCTTGTGAAAAACGTTTTTGCTCCAGTACAACAGGATATCATTTTGGCAAACACCTTGGGGCTATTCTATTGATCTCAAGCATTTCACTGATGCAGCAGCTGGCATAGACATGGGTGACTATTTCCAGGAGAGTTGGTTCACCGCTAAATGTCCCTCTGCATGGTCAAAGGAAAGAAAGAAGGATATCACATATTTAGAAGTTTTTCCAGTTTGAGTAGTTACCTTGGTTTGGAAATACCAGTTTAAGAATTGCAAAATCTCTTTCTGCTCTGAAAACTATGCAGCAGTTCAAGCCCTTACAGGTCTATGGAGGGGGGGGGGGTTCAGTCATTAATATGGTTGCTCTCATTTTACCAGGTTCCACTAGCTCGCTCCAGAAGCAGTTCACTTGGGGGTCTCCAATCCTTTAGATATTTGGCTTATTGGCAAAGATTAGCTGATACCCTATTGGCAAAATTTTGGACTTCAAATGGAAGAAGGGCTTAGTCCTCATTGTTACCTACTTTAAAGGAGTTGTACTTTTTTACCCAAAAAAATTGTATGAGGGTTATTCTTTCCAAGGTTGTGATACTTATTTGTGACTCTAACAGGCCTTGCTTGAGAGACAGAGTCATATCCCAAATGCTACCTCATTTATGGATTAAACTTCCAATCTTCGTAAAACAAAGCATGTCCCTCACTCTCTTCAAAAAGAATTTGAATAAATGAAAGAGGAACTGTAAATTCACTCCCAGGGTACTGCTCATACCCCTTATGGACAGAGGCAGTCTGTGAAATGACTTAGGGCTTCAACTCCCAAAGACCCCACTACCCTGATACTACCCTATCCCATATCTGGGGAGTTAAATTCTAATATTGCCATATCCTGGGTATTATTGGCTAAGCTTGTAAAAGCTCTTGTGTCACTAGCTAAGTAATCAACTATGAGCCTATGAAGCTATACAAAGCTACAGCAGCCCCTCAGGCAGTGGGATCTATCTTTAATTTTACAGTTTTTGGTGCATAGATATTGCAGGAATTAATCACTCAGCAAATTACGCATATACTTAGCAGCTTTAGGTTGGTTGGCTCAGTTCATTGATCTTCCTGATTTTTCCAGTCATTGTTCCACCATCTGAATTTTGAAGGGATGGGAGAATGTTAGAGTACCTTGAGGGATCTAAGGAAAGCAATTGGTGTCCACATTCTGAGAAGCATTGCTAGTGGTCTTTATTGCTATTCTGATGATTATTATTCCATTGTTTACATGGCTGAATGCTGGGGCCTTTCGAGCCAGTGAGGTACTGCATTCTTCGCGATGAACATGAGGTACTTACCAAAAAGTCACATTATGAGCCACGTCTCCCAACAGTAACCTCGATGTCTTGAAGATGGAGCATAGATTAAGCAGCAGTGGGATTCTAGTGTTTGCTGCAGAGTGTTAAGACTATGAGCAGTAGTTTTTGTGGTACAGGGTTTAACTCAATTAGCCCGTTTGCCTCCTGTGTAACCCAACCCCTGAAAAGAGACTACATCCAGTAGCCCATCTGGTTAACAAATCATCATCATCATTATTATTATTATTATTATTATTATTATTATTATTATTATTATCCTAGTGATTAACATGTTTCTGATGATCAGATATTAAGTAAAGAAAATAAAACGAAAGTTGCAGCTGTAACTGTTTGACGTATAATGCTGCCTCAGTGAATAAGCAATACATTTCAGTTTTAAAGGTGTATTAGCACATGCAGGTGCAAAACATTAAGTTACAGATCTTTTCATACATAAGCAATAATATATTTTGTAGACTGAAAGATAATTATCAATATTGTAAAGTAATCTGGAACTAAGAACTGCACACTGATGCAGGATGTTAATGTGCTCTTGACTACAGCAGCAGTTTACTTCCCTTTAATCAGGCAGAAGATGAAAAATTAATAACCCAGATGACAATTATTCAGGGATGGGCTGAAATCTTATGCTGAGCGCATGAAGGAAAACAAACAAAATTAATAGCTCATAGCCTCCCTTGAGATGTGGACAGTAAGTTACAGGCAAGGCCCTTTCCCGAGCAAGGCTAGCAATATGCATTATGTATGAACGATTTGTTTTGGAAGCAACCAGTACTTGTCTGCCCATTCTGAATTCACAAATGTTTGATTTGTTATTTTACATAAAATGTATAATTTTTCTTTTGAACGAGCTGGCTGTCCTATAATTCAGCCTTATACTTTTCATGCAATTTTTTTTAACATGCAACCATTCTAGCTGTGAGGTTTACTCTCTAAATTATATGGTGTATTTACTGACAGAATAGATCTGCTCAACTCTTATTTTTCTTTTGAAAAGTTACAGTTAATGTCAATGTATGATACAGAGACCTTCCTGTGTGAAACATGAAAGAGATAAGATGTCCTCAGCTTGCTTCAGGTTGGTCAGAGCACAAGATAAAATTAAAATCATAGGTTTCTCAGAAGCAGTGACAGCAATGTAACTGAAATAATGCCAACCACCTCACCGGCTCCTCTGCTAGATTTCCCAGGCCACATGAAGAAGACATTTATGAGCACGTATGTCCAGAAAGTTTTCCTTATCCTGCTCTGAAATCCTTCAAAATCTTGTATCTCTTAACTGTAGACCCAATGTGCTGATCAATGCAATTGTGAGAATTCCAGTGAAATCTTAGTCGGTTGCATTTGTGAAATAAGACATGGAACACTGACTTATTAATGTGTAAGGCATAAATCTGTATGATGCTTATCTGATTATAGCAAAAACAACTTTATGTTTTCTTCATGACCAGTACCAAATATATCAATATAAATATTAAATTAAATATTATATTAAATATATCATTATATGTATGGGAAGCCTTAAAAAGAAATATCTAGCTACATTTTTTTTTTCAAAATGCAAAAAAAAAATCAATTTTCAGGCCTTCACAAAATGGATAGCTTCAATATGGCAGTAGTCCTTAAGAGCCTGAACCATGTTGTTTACAATATTACAAATAAGGATGTACTTCACTCCAATTAACTTATTCTTGGAACCTCATTTAACTTTGACCTTTTCACTCTCTAGTTTAACTTGTACTTAGAAACACTTCTAGCTGACCAGTTTTTGCTTCCTTCAAAGCATCACATTGCAAGGATATTATTCACATTTAACTCATGAAAAGTGCTAATGGCTTACTGCTTGCCATGTAGCATCCTAAAGGTAAGATATAAAAGTATCCTAAGAATAATATGTACATATTTAGCAATGGTGTTAATGGTAAGACAATGATCAGCAAGATTAAGGGACTTCCTCTGAACTCTTATACATCTAAGTCTGCCTTACATCATTTATTTATTTATTTATTTGACATTTGTTGACCGGTATTGTCTGACTGAGCAAAAACCCTTTTTCAGCGGAGAAAAGCTCCACAATAGAACGGAAAATTATTAACAGACAGACAATAATGAAAGAGTATATAAACGAGAGTAAATACAATAAGTAACACAATATATGCACACTAGAAGGTCAGTGAGCCTAAATACATTGTACAAAATGAGGATTAGTAAGCCTATGGACACTTTTAGGATGAGTGCAGTGAGGATAGGCAATGTCCATGATATTTTGAGACAAGTTATTTAACAGAGCAGTTTCTTGAAACAGTGGGGCAGCTATTCACAAATGATACAGTATCAATAACAAATCAGCTAAAAAGCAGATTACAGAATAGAGGAATCTTTACAAGAAGCTAGGTAGTGAGACAGCATCAGACAGTAGATGGCAGTTGACATGAACAGCAACAGTGTAGAGTAGGTAAGCAAATGTCAGAGTTGTTAGAGATTGGCTAGGAGTTGCATTTATTTATTAAGTAGATATTGTTTTAGGGTATTTTTGAATTCATGTGTAGTTATTTTTCTGTTGTCAGGGAGAACCATTTAGCCACCATGGTGAACTGTACACTCTCTTCCATTTAGTGTGATCTTGGAGTTGGTATATTTAAGTAGGGGGGTTGTGGGGGCAAAGCTCCCCCCACTTTGGTGAGCTTACTTTTGCTCTGTTTTGGTTTGTTACTATGATGACCAAGTGGTTCCTTTCACAGGGAAAGGAATTCGGCAGTCCGTGCGTTCGTTATAAAGAGGCTTCGGTGGAATCAGCTCGGGTAAGTTGGATTTGTTTAAACATACTTTTGTTTAAATGAAGTAGATCCATATAGTGACATACATCTTGAACGGGAATTTTACACAATAATTGTTCTGAACAATGCTGAGTACAAGGAAGTGATTACCTATTTAGACCTTGAATATATTCCTTTTTCAATTAGCTGTGCTAAATAAAAGTATTTCCTGTCAACCATTGTCACATGATGGTCAAAAGGGCAGGAAATGCCAAAATATGTTACTAGGTACCTGCCTGCATTTTCATTTTGTATAGCGCTGTCTACACTTTATGATGAGGGGAGGGGTTTTCTGACAAAGGAGACAGACAGTACTACACATTTTGGCATTTAGCTTGCTTTAATTTTAAATACACCAAGAGTTTACTAGGGATAGTTCATGCTGGGGGGTTTAGTTATCAGTGAGTGTCTGGACAAAAATCCCAATTTTGTAGACATCTACAAATGTTGTTAACCGGAGATGTTGGCTCTTTTCTTGGGGATCTGAGAAGTAAATGCCAAAAAGGAGAGGTCCCAGTACTGAAAACCTGAGAGACACTGCCTATCACTTTTTTTAAATTTGAACGAGGCACTTGCAAGTTAGACTGTGTGG
Source organism: Protopterus annectens (assembly GCF_019279795.1). Taxonomy (NCBI): domain Eukaryota; kingdom Metazoa; phylum Chordata; order Ceratodontiformes; family Protopteridae; genus Protopterus; species Protopterus annectens. Next base: position 1,028,852,615 of record NC_056735.1, on the reverse strand, counting down.
GTTCTGTCTTACAGCCTATTTACTATCCATCTTAACACATGTGGGTTGAGTTTAATGCATTTAACACCACTATAATGCCAGCATGGAGAATGTATTCAAAGACCTTAGCCAGGTAAAGATCTGCAATGCCTGCTACATAGCCATCAAGTACACACTCTGTAATCCTTTTAAAGAAGTTAAGCAGATTCATTAGAGAGGATCTACCCTTCACAATGCCAAACAGTTGGGGGGGGGGCAAGTCAAATAAGATTCTTGATATTGTAGTTAATAAGGTCAGTGATAATATGGCTTTGCAGATGAAGCTTGTAAGACTGATACGTCTGTAATTACCTGAGTCAGTTGCAAGGGCACAGTTATGGAGGGACATCTCAACTGCAGTACACCACTCATCATGGATGAAACCAGAAGCTAAACATAGCTTAAACAGTTTAAGTATTGGGTCTGCAAGGCCATGTCTAAAACTATTGATCAAGCAACCAGATATGTTTTCAGGAACCAAGGATAAACCATTTTTGGACTTGGTTAATACTTTCAGTTAATGATCTTTAGAGGCACTTGGAGCAGTAAATAATTCAGATATTTCAGGGCTGTGCATAGACATTTTGATTGTGAAGTTAGCACAGAAATTGTTTGTAATGATGTAGACAATGTCAAACAAACTAAACCAAACTGTGGAATACACTAAAACTTCAAAAAATATCCACAGACAGCCACACATGACTGTTTATGGAGCACTTCCGTCCTCAAATAACAATGGACTTCATCAGAATGGTTTGTTAATAGATGCCCTCCATTTTATAACATTATCAATTACAGAAATAATCATCAAATATCATTTAATTAAACAATTACCTCCATAAAACAATAAGACACATGTTAATTCACCTATAATCATATAAAAATAGTTGAAACATCTGACTTTCCTAATTTTCACTTTGTTTCCATAGTTACCACCCCTCAAATCCACCACTAACTGTTCCAATACACTGAAATAAAATGTATTGCAATTTGGACTCATTTTTACATGTTTAAATAGAGCATTACCCATATTTTTCATCTTTATATTATTGAAATCATTAAAGAAGGGGTGGAGTTTATGAGACTGTATTTAACTAAATATACTGATAATGACAACTACATATATAAATACCTTAACTATCTCAATGGAGATTAATTTAAATAATAATTAGTTTTTATTTAATAAGAATGATTATAAACAAGTTAAAGGTGTAACAATGGGGCAGCAGTTCCCCCCTTGTTTGTGAATTTAGTAATGGCTTGGTGGGAAGCATATATTTCAGTAAAGGTGGAATTATTTAAACATGTGTTTTTATAAACAGTTTGTGGATGATTTAATTTTTTTATTTGGAAATAATCAGGAGTGAATATGAAGTATTTATAGAAAAATTAAATAAAACTATTTTTTTTAATTCTCTAATGCAGTTGAAGGACTAGAAGTAATATTTGTAGATGTAATTATTCGCATGGATGCAAATGAATATGTCTTTAACAGTAATAATTATATGAAAGATACTTTTATCAATAATTATTTGCATTTTAATAGTAATCATCCTAAATTTAAGAACAGATGACACAAACCATTATTAATAAACAAAAAAGAAACTAGCTTGTGATTGTACAGATTGCATGAACAGTACTGTGTATCCCCTTCCTAATAAAATACATAAGGTCAATACATCATCAAGCCATCATGAGCATCTTAGTATACACACAGATGTTTTTTAGACCAAGTGGAAATAAGGCCTATGGAACATGCAAAGCATTCACCAAGACTTGCAACGAATGCTACAAGCAATCAGCAGTATGGAGAGGTTTATCCAGACCAGCAAAATATAAATAGTGGGATAAGCAATATAGAATATACAATGGGAGGAAGAAGTTGAGGTTGAAGATGAAGTTACAATAAAACAAGAGAGAGGAAGAACAGCATTAAATCTAAATTAATTGAAACTATCAATTATAAAAGTAAGCTGTTAATTTAACACAATAAAGTTTTTTTCAGCTGTACAGCTAGACATGCTGAAGAAATTGTTAATATTTGTATTAAGTAAAAGACCTGATTATAACATACTTATAGAATTGCACTTATTTGTTAGAAATTTGAATGTAAGTTATGTTATGAATAATACTGACAATTTTCAAACTGATTTCTGCAAGCCTTACACCACCTTTAGCTTTCCCATTGTAAGTGTTTCTGGAAGCATGTGAGAAAGATATTGATGTTTTAACACAAAAGACTGAAGGTGTTTTTTAATATGATATCAAATTAAATGAAAGCTTTAAATGATTTGATGAAATTGAAAAATATTAGATTTATGAAAGCAGATAAGGGCAATAAAATTATGATTGTGTGTCAGGATGATTATGTTAAAAAAGTAAATACATGTTATGCAATAAAAATAAATATAATGAAGAAAATTTAGATGAAACTAATCATGGTTATGGTAAAATTGAAAATATAATTTTAAATAAAGACATATACATTAAAAATGCTCTTCCAATTTTCATCCTCTGTCAATTCCTGCTGCAACCCATTCCACAGACTTAAAACTTTCATTACAGACATTCTCAACCCACTTTTTTTCCATACACATTCCTGCTTACCAACACCTTTATTCATCTACTGACATGCACACACACTTGTAAATTATATATATAAATGTATATACATATATATATATATATATATATATATATATATATATATATATATATATGTTTGTTTGTGTCTTTCGGCTTTTCCTGGTTAGGGGTTGCCACAGCGGAACTCCGGTCCGCTAATGATTGGCAGTTGATTTTTATGTACCGGCTTGCCAGGCCTGACACACAACCTTCAACGAAGGTACGCCCATTCACGCATGTCTCCACGCAGAAGACACTCTAGCGAACCGGACAGCGTCTTACTGTGAGGCGACAATGCTACCGCAGCACCACCACTGCGGGTGTGTATATATATATATATATATATATATATATATATATATATATACATACACGAAAGTGCTTAACATTGACAAGCGCTTCCGTGTATGTGTGCCTTTTTCATAGATCGGACTACAGTGCGGGTAATGGAAAATTCCCTTTTCCCTACTGTAGTGTGATCTCGGAGTGAGAACAATAAAGTAGTGGGGGTGTGGGGAGTGCAGGGGGGCAAAGTCCCCCTGCAGAAACATAGATTTTATTTTTTGAACTACACATACACGTTAGCACTCTTTGATGTTAAGCACTTTCGTGCATGTGTGTTCCATGTTTTGTGATTCGGACATATGCCAGTTGAGCATGTGTCCTAGACCCATATATATATATATATATATATATATATATATATATATATATATATATATATATATATATATATATATATATACATATATATATTTATATATTTATTTATATTTATTGGTATTTGTTAACCGGGTTTGTCCAACTGGGCTTGTGGCCCATTTTCAGTGGAGACCCGAGGAGAAAAGCTCCAGTAGTACATTTTAAAACAAGTACAATTTTAAACAATATTGATATAATAGCAGTTATAGCAAAACAATTCACATATGTTGGGTTACATGCATAAAGTTAAAGTTGCATTAAAAAGAAGCTAAGTAACAATTTTACATTGATATAGTTCAATAGGTCAACAATAAACATTTTTGTTTGTGTAAAATTATGCAAATGCATAGTAGACACATTGGAGAGAGAGGTGTAATCAGTTACTAAGTATGGTCCTTTTGAGGGTACATAAAGGGAAGGAAGACTAGGTTGGGTCAGGACAAGGGCAGGTTCTGGAATTGAGAAAATAAGCTTCTAGTACATTTTTAAAGTGTGAGGTATGGGAGATTTAATGTAAGTCAAGGGGAAGTTTGTTCCAAGCATGGGCAAGGGAGTGTTTGTAGAATAGTTTGCCTACTGACTTTTTTGGATGGTAGATATCAAGTAATTGTTGGTTAGAAGTACCGAGGGTCCGGGATGGGATGTAGATGGAGACTAAGGAAGATAGAGATGGACAGAAGGAGGGTTTATAAAGAATAGAGTGTAGCATATGAAATTGATAAGATAGCAAAAATTGGGGAAGTTCAAGCCATTGAAGAGAGTTTAAAGAAATGCAGTGGTGTGAGTTGTATGGGGAGTTAGTAATGAATCTGGCTATTTTATGGTAAGTCTGTTGGAGTTTGCTTAGAGTGGGGGCCTGGATATTGGTAAGAACTCTGGTGGGGTATAAGAGGGAGGGGAGGAGGAGTGCCTGGCACAGGGTAAGTCTAGATTCAGGGGTTAGGATTTTTTTGTTCCAATATAGCAGACCTAGTTTCTGTTTTTTTTTTTTTTTTTTATACATTGGAGTATGTGTAGGTTGAACTTGAGTTCATCATCGATAATGACCCCTAGGAGTTTTGTGTGGGTGTCAGGTTGGATAGTTGTATTGTTAGAAGATGTAATAAAAAAGGAGGTTTTTGAGATGAGAAAGAGAATGGGGAAGGAAAAGTAGGAGTTTGGTCTTTTTGGGATTTAGGATCAATAGATTGTGAGTGAGCCATTGTTCAGTGGATAGTAGTGTAGTTCAGGAATGTTATTTGAGATGGATATAACTGTGGAGTCGTCAGCATACTGAATAAGGGAGGATTCTTTGCATGAGGTGTAAAGATCATTGGTGAAGATGTTAAACAAAAGGGGTCCCAAGATGGAGCCTTGGGGAACACCAGTAGAGATGGGAAGGAAAGGTGAGGAGGATGAGAGCCATTTGACAGATTGTTCCCTGCCAGATAGGTAACTATTAAACCAGGCAAGTGCGGAGGGGGATAGGTGGAGATTTGTGAGTTTGGATAGTAGTAGAGGATGAGATACAGTAATGAAGGCTTTGGAGAGATCTAGGAAGAGACAGGAAATGAGTTTATGGTTGTCTAGGGCCTCTGCAATGATATGAGTGAAGGAGAGGAGGGCAGTGGTGGTGCTGTGGTGAGGACGAAATCCATGTTGTGTAGGGGTAAGTAAGTGGAGTGTGAGGAGGTGATTGAGAAGCTGTGAGTGAATACATTTTTCTAATATCTTGGAGAGAGGGGACAGAATGGCAATGGGTCGGTAGTTTGAGGGGTCAGTGGAGTTTCCACCTTTATGAAGAGGGATAGTGAAGAAAGATTTCCAAAGGGTGGGGACAGTTGATTCCAGAATAGATCGATTAATTAGTATAGATATAGGATAGGCAATTGAGTCAGCAGCAAGTTTGAGGAATGCAGGAGATAGATTGTCAGTGGAAGGAGAGCAAGGTTTTAGCTTGAGTAGTAGAGATTTGATGTAAGTAATGGGAATTGGCTCAAAAGAAAACAAAGTTGTGCTAATGGGACTTGGAGAGGTGGGTGTCGAAGTAGAGTTTGGCTTAGAGGTTACCAGATTTTGGATGGAAGAGATAAAGTGTTTATTCAGGAGGGTAGCTGTTTCCTGAGAGTTAGAGTTAGGGTATAGGGAGAGATTAGAGGGCTTTCCAGGATAGATGATGTTGTTGAGAGTTGACCATAATTTTCGAGGATTGGATTTGTTGTTAAGCTGAGCAGAGCTATAGTATAACTTTTTGTCATTAGTTGTATGTTTTTTTGCAAGATTCCTCAGTTGCCTGTATTTTTGAAGAAAAGTTGGTTGTTTAGTTTTAGTCCAGGTTTTCCAAGCACAATCTCTTTGTTTCATAAGGGACCTAGTCTCTTTGGAGAGCCAGGGAGCATGGTTTGATTTTACTCTGATCTTTCTAGAGGGAGCTAAGGATTTTAGAGTATTCATGAAGATGTTATTGAAAGTGCTTCCTGCATCGTTTAGGAGGAGGTGTTTTAGGATGGACCAATCTATGTTGTGGAGAATGGAGTTAGATTGGGATGAATTAAAAGTCGATAGTTTTCGACAGTCTTTGATAAGGTGGGGTTTAGGAATATGGGAGCAGTGTCTTAAGATGGTGGTAGGGAGATGATCACTGAGGGAGTCAGGTAAGGTGGCGGGATTGTGGTATTGGTGGGGGGAATTGGTAAGGATCCAGTCTATGATGGAGCTGGAAGTGGAATTTTTATGGAAGTGAGTGGGAGATGTTATAAGTTGGTGGAAGCCACGTAGGTGGACTGAGTTGGGGGGAGTCAGTTGTGAGTTTGGACCAATCAATGTTGACATCACCAAGGAAAAGTGTCTCATATGGTATGTTGTGGGAGAACCAGGATAGGATGTTTTCAAGAATGAGCAGATTGTTACCAGGAAGAAGGTAGATAGAGGCAATTGCAAGTTTTTTGTGGGGGTTCAGATGGCAGTTAAGGATGATGATTTCAGCTGGAAGGAAGTCAGGAATTGGGGAAGGGTATGGTTAGAGGTTAAGAATGTTTGAGTAGAGGATGGCCACGCGACCATCTTTTTTACAGGTCTATCAGATCAGAAGATATTATAACCTGGTGGGAGTATTTCACTATTTGAGATTTGTGGCTTGAGCCAGGTTTCAGATAGGGAGAGGATATGAGGGGTATTGAGAGCTATCCATGAGTGCAGCTCAGTGACTTTATTTGCTAGACTCTGAATATTTAATGAGTAAATAGTTAAGTATTTGGATGGAGACGATTATTGTGACTGAGGTTGGTGACTGTTAGAGGAGTAAGATGGGGACAGTGTAGAGGTAGTTTTGAGGAGAGAAGAGGGGCCAGGGTTGGGATGGATATCTCCAGAACAAAGTAGGTTTTTAGTGAGGAGAGAGTGTGTAGTAGATGCTAGATGGAGTTTGTATAGTTTTGACTTAGCTTTGTGGGAAGGTTTAAAAACCTGTATTATGGATAGTTTATATAGACTTGAGGTAGAGGTAGTAAAGAGATTAGGGGAGATAGTAAAAGATGAAGTAGTTGGATATATGTTGTATGAGTGAGAAGCTGGAGAACACAGGAGTGGGTCAGAGAGATTGGAGTGGGAAGAGATGGAGATAGAGAGAATAAGGAGTAGTGTAGAAGATATTAGAAAATAATACATGTTGGAATAAAATATGGTCAGATAGAGTAGGTAGAGTGACAGTGGTATAGAGGAAGTGGTGTTGACAAGATTGACAGATTAGTAAGGTGGTTGTGGCAATAGGCAGGAAGTGGAATTGTAGTGGCTAGTTGGACAGGAAGGGGAGGCATAGTTAGGAATAAAGGTAATTGTAATGGGTGGGTGGGACTGGGGGTAGGGTAGGGGAGCAAAGTGAGCCCGAGCAAAGCGAGGGTGAATGGAGCGGGGCTAGCACCCTGGTCAAGATGAAGTCATAGAAACAATCAGAAAAAGATAGTGAAAAACTAGTTTGAGAGACAAGGATATAAAGTTTCTAAAGGTATAGTCACCAGAAATAAAATAAAAAGAAATAAAATATGAGCATAAGTAAGCTTACAAAAGGACACTGGCCTCAAGCTACACAAGTAGATTTACTTGAAGCAAACCCAGTGCTGTATGTTTTAAAATAAGCTACAATAGAGAGGGGCTTTGGAGGGGAGAGAGAAGTATCTATATATAGTAGGCATCCTTTGATCCCAAAGGATTATGGGTTTGCTCCTCTATTAGACTGATTCAAGCAGTGTCTTCTGGGGCTGTGCAATCTAATCCCATAATGGCAGTCCTTTCCACACTCTGAGCAGCAGTGGGCAGAAGTCGGTCTGATATTATGGGCATGGAACTTCCTAGGGGCTCTCTTATCTTCTGTTCTCCTTGACAAAGTAGTTTCATACATAGTGAGAGCTTCATTGACTTTCCATTTCCTGGCAATTTGTTGAAAGTGAAAGAATACCAGGTGTTCCTGCTGATGGAGAGACTGATGAAGTCCCACTTGCATATGTCCTTGTAGCACAATTTGGGTCATCCTTTCAGTCTCTTTCGAGACTCCAGCTCTCCCAAAAGGAGGTCTTTTGGTATTTGGCCACCCGTCATGTGTGAGACATGATCCAACCAATGCACATGTCTCTGTTTTAGGAGGGTGAACATGGAGGTGGTGCCATTCCTCTCAAGCACTGTGCTGTTGGGAATCTTGTCCTGCCATTAGTTACCTAGTATGCCCCTAAGTCAGCACATATGGAATAATTTGAGCTGCTGTTCCTGTTTTGAGTGCAGAGTTCATGTTTCACTTCTAACTGTAATGTTCTCAAAACACAGGCGGTGTAAACCTACATCTTGGTGTGCACAGTGAGCTTAATATTAGCCCATATTCTCATTGTCAGCCTGGAAAATGATGTGGTCACTTTTCCAATGTGCTTGAAGGATACTTGATATTTGCCAAAATTATAAACAGATCTTTCCTACTGATGAGGTCAAATGCCTTGGTCAGATCAATGAAGGCAATATACAGAGGTTTGTTCTGCTTCCTGCACTTTTCTTGTAGTTGCATGGTTTTCCAAAACTCATGTCTATAGTAGACTGTTCAGAGCTCTGAAGCCACACTGAGACTCATGATAAACTTCCTCTGCAAGAACATGGAGCCTCTTCAGGAGAACACATGCAAAAAGCTTCCCCATGGTACAAAGAAGGGGGATGCCACGATAGTTGTTACAATCACTTTTGTCACCCTTATTCTTATAGATATTAACTATGTTAACATCCCTTATATCCTGCGGTACACTACCTTTTCTCCAGCATTGACAAACTATTGCGTGCAGCTCTGAGATTAGAGTACTGCTGGCACATTTAAGGATTTGTGAGGGAATACCACTTTCCTGAGAGCTTTTCATGAAGACAGGACTTTTAGTGCATTGTTGAGTTCCCCCAAGGTGGGCTCAGCATTGAGTTCAGTCACAGTCAGCAGAGGCTCGATGGCATTCCAGGCTCTCTATCTAACAATGCTCTCTCTGGCATACAGCTGCAAGTAGTTTTACACCCAGCATTCCATCTGCTTGGCTCTATTCTTCAAGACCTCGCCTCTGGCTGACTAAAGTAGGCAAATCTTTTTTTGTGATTGGCCGATGGCTTGCTTGATCCCATCTTACATTCATCACATATTACCAATGTCTGCAGCCTGCTGAATCTTGAGGTAAAGTTGGAGGCAATAATCAACTACACAGCACAGAGCTACCTGTTGCACTTGACTCTGAGCACACAAGACTGCGTGCAAGTTCTCTTCATTGAGTGAGTACCTGTATGCAGCCAGTGGCTGTCTCTTCTTCTCAATCAGGGGTGTCAGCATTTCAGTGTGGGCTTCAAACCAATCAGCACACTTGACTGTCTTCTTCCCAAAGATATCTATTGGAGTGCTGTAGATAACATCCCATAGTTTTTCACATCTCTTGTTGGTGTCAGTGCCATCCAGGCAGGGCAAAGCCTCTTCAAGTGCTTGAACACACTTGTGTACTTTTGAAGGGTCATGAATCTTGCCTATGTCAATGTGTGGCCTCCCTTCCTTTTTAGAGGAAAACAACCTTCGTGTCTGGATGTTCATTTTACTACACATGAGCAGGTGATTGGTATCATAGTCTGTGCTATAGTAACTGTGCTTTACTCACAGTCTGTCCTGTGGTAACTGTGCATTACCCTGGCACTACCTAAACTGCTGCATTTGGTGAAAACAAGATAAAGTTGGTGCCAATGTTTCGATCTTGGGTGCCACCATAAAACTTTGTGCTATGACTTGACATTGAATGTGTTGGTTATGCAGAGGTCATATTGGGAACAAAGTTCAAGGAGATGCTGTCCATTTTCATTCATCTTTCATGTTTCAAACTATCCCAGACAAGATGGCCAGCTGTGATGGTCATTGCCAGCTCTGCCATTAAAACTGACAAGAATAAATAATGGTTCTTGGGAAGGGACCTCACTGATGGCAGCACTAAGTTCATCCTAGAATTTGTCCTTGACTTCCTGGATTGAAGTTAAAGTAGGGGTATAGATGGTGAAGATGTTCACCATGGCCACTGGTGATTGTAGCTGAAGTTTCAGCAGTCTCTCATTTCTCATATTTGGTGGTATGACTGAGCCAACATGGTTGTTTCTGATTGTGAAACAAACACCACATTCCCTGGTCTCCTCTGGAAGCTTCTCGTACTAGAAAAAAGTAAAGTCTTTCTCCATGAGACATCCAGTAGATGGCAGCCTTATTTCCTGGAGAGCCACAATGTCCATCTGCAATCTGCTCAACTTGCTATTATTGACTGCTATCTTCCGAGCATCAATGATGTTCTGTAGATCTTCTTTAGGGCCTAGAGTCATCGTCCTTATATTCCATTTGCCTAGCCCAAAGGCTGGTTTATTTTGTAGGGTTTTTTTTGTTTTTCCGGATGCATGGTGAATGATCGATCTGTTGTGGGTTCCAAAAGACCCACACACCCACTGGAGCAAGTGGACCATGGTGAGGCAGCATTTATTTAGCTGGCAGCTGCCCAGCTTCGGGCAGGAGGTAGCTTCTTCTATCAGAAGCAGCCTCTGGTACCTCACTCAATGCCAAGTGAGTGCATTGGCTTATTATCAATAACTGCTACTTTCTGTGTTGTGTAACCATTCACAGAGTAAACCTGGAATATCCTCTCCAAGGCTCAGGCCTGGGAAAGTGAATTTGAGGAAACTGATTATGTCCAGCAGCAGGTTCCCCCTCTCCATGCCACTGATGTAATCCAAGGGAAAAGGAAAGGCCAGTACAACTTGGCATCAGTGTCATCACAGGAGCTGCCAGAGTGAGGTTGAATACAACCTCAAACTGCCTTAGGGGCTCCATCTCAGGATTTTACACACACACACACACACACACACACACACACACACACACACACACACACACACACACACACACACACACACACACACACACACACACCAACTACTTTGGACTTGTATCCTTTTTACCAATATGAATTTCTAGTCTCTTCTATCATTTTACATTACTTACTTCTTCACTTTCTCCTGCCTACAAATTCATATCATACAGCTTTCTACACACTATCTAACCACTTTTCACTACCTTAACTACTGCAGATCTCCTCTTTAACAAAAGTTTAGAGCTTTTGCTTCTGAAGAAGTTGGAAATAGTTCTAATGAAAGCTCTAAACTTTTATTAAAGTGGAGTTCTGCAGTACGTGCTCTGCTCTGTTTTATCGTTTTTTTGTCAGTGTATTTCAGGGTCTGTATTATAACAATGAACGATCAGATGATCGAATGTTGTTATATCGACCCTTAAATCTCGAATACTCAAAACAGCGAACAACCAGAACAGCGATTTTTTGTTCCCAAAAAAACCCCAAAAAACCACTGAACACTAAATGAAGTGGGGGGCTTCGCCCCTGACACCTCCCTACTTAAATATACCAACTGTCAGATCACACTACAGTGGAGGAGATGGCACAACCCAGACAGATGGCCCAGCAATTTCTTTCCCTGGGAAAAAATTTGCTGTTCCAGTCGTTCTCTATTTTGCTTGTTCGACACTTTGTGTTCGAACTAACAGTGTTCGATCATCTGATCGTTCGCTGAACTAAAGTAGACCCGTTTTTCATTCTTATGTGATTATTTATATACTACCCTAAAAACATCTCCCCACCCTGTACTACACCTCTTTCTCTACAGTTCTTAAATCACTCCTTTCATTAATGTACAATACAGCCGTCATCTTACCAAACCTCCACCTACTTCTACCCACCATCTAAACTCTCTCCATCTCAACTCACAGTGACAGTAAGTCAATTATTACTGCTTTGTGCACTCACACTATCTCACTTCACTAACTATCATAATAGTCCAACATCTTATCCCAACTCCATCACAAACACATATACATTACATCACAAAACCCTCTTTCTTTCCCTGTCTATCTCTCCTTCTATATTCCAATATTCATGCTCATATCTGTTCTCTTATAGAAATATTAAAGTTAAGACTAATGGTTTATCAGCAGCACTGAAAGTCAAGATACAAGTACAAATAGCTCCATACCTGTACTCACCCCACTTCCATCCTGAAGCTTAGTGGATATATTCACCCTAACCCTGGACCCACACATCAACTACCCACCATGGCCAACCCATTACTTTCCAATCCTCCCAACACAATTTTCCTATCAGGGATTGAAACTAACATTAACCGCAGAAGTACCTGCAACAAAATTCACATTATCCATTGAGATCTAGATCTTTACTCCCTGGACATTGCAATCACCACCAAAACCTGGATAAAGCAAGAAATAACTGACAACAAAATTATTCCTCCAGGTTTTAACATACTCAGAATGAACAGAAATCTTAAAAGAGCAGGTGGCATTCCTATTATTTATAAATGTAACTTAGAAATCACTCCAGCCCATCTAAATATCTCAAAATTTAATAATGCTGAACTTCTGATTACATACCACAAAATCAACCAAAGGAAATCTTTATGTATCCCAGCAGTATACATCCTACTAGGCAACAACATTAACATAGCCGAATATATCCTACACTGGATATCTGACAACATCCGCCAGTAAACATTCATCTTAGGTGACCTTAATATAGACTGGTAATCCATAAACAGAAGCAACCCAAAGTACACAATTCACCTATTTAGCTTCACCCAGCTGATAAGCTCTACCACCAGAATCAAGAAAAGCACTAACAGTCTACACTGGAATGGATATTAACAAACAAACCCCATAATTTAAAATCTTCTGGTTGCTTACCAGATACTATAAGTGACCACCTCCCAACCTATGTAATTAGACAGCAACAGCATGGTTCACCCAAACAAATAATCTATAAATAAGTATACAGTTTAACCAAATTTGACAAAGACACATGTATTATGGCCCTGTCCCACTATAAATGGAATGTATTAAGAGTAATGCCCCTAGATGAAGCAGTTTCCCATTTCAATTATACCTTCCTAAAAACACTAAATGATTTAACACCAGTAAGGACAAGAAGGGTACAATCTAATACAGAGCCATGGCCAACAAAATTGTATTTATTTTATTTTACATTTGTTTACCGGGAAAGTCCGACTGGACAACAAATTATTTTTCAGCTGAGGCCCGGGAACTAAAGCTCCACATATAACACAAAATGATACAACAATAGTATTTACCGATTACACAAACATATGCATTGATCTACAAACTTAACATAGTAGATAAAGAGAGACAGAGTATAACAACTTTAGTTACTAACATTTGCAAGAATAAGTTGAATATATATTAGGATTCAAACAATACATTTCCAACAGTTTGAGATATATAGTAGGTTTTGCCATGTAGCCAATTTCTGCTAGATACGAAAAGTAAATATACTGTACAAAAGAGACCAAACAGCTCATGCTGCAGAGATAAAGCTTGGAAAGAATGGTATAAGAATAAAACACAACATGCCTCCCAAAATTTTAAGTATCTCAAAAACTGTACCAGGATCCTTGTTAAATCTGGCAACAAATCATACCACAGTAATCTCCAAAAAAGCACCAAAACAACCCCAAGCTATTTTGGTCTTCTCTAAAAAAGTAATGCTCCCCAGCTGTACCACTACACCCTGTCCTACTACTTCAAACAACAAAGAGTCCATTGCCACTCAGTTCAACAATCATTTTATCCAGTCAGTTCTATCACTAATCAATGGCCACCACACTTCACCCCTCCACCTTCCATCTGTTCTAGAAAACAACACACTGTCTTTTAGTTTTCAGCTCATTACATCAACCATAAAAAGATTACTACATCCAGTTCCTCAAAATAAGTGCAGTAGCACTAGCCTTCCCTGTCTCTGTTTTAATCAACTGGTCAATACCTGAAAACTATACCCCATCCATCTGGAAAAATCCATTATTATACCCCTTCACAAAGGAGGTACTTCAACAGAGTTAACAAACTATAGACCTATTGCTATCCTATCACCCCTCTCAAAAATCCTCAAGAAATGTATTCCCTCTCAGCTTATGAACCGTATGATCAAACACAACCTTCTCTTAAACACCTAGCACGGTTTCAGGCCCAACCACAGTAACTACTACCCTTCTCAACTTCACCAACATTGTAAACCAATACAGAAATGAGAGCAACTTTGTTTCTTCACTTTTTCTTGAACTTTCCAAAGCATTTGACACAGTGTCCCATCAAAAGCCCCTCTCTGAACTTGCAACACTAGATCTCACTTATCCATGCCTCTACTGGTTTCACAGTTATTTATGCAGTTGTCAACAGGCAGCTAAATGGCAACAAACTCTTTCAGTATTTCAATCAATCTCTGTTGGTTTTCCCCAGGGGGGTCAATAATCTTGTATCATTTTAAGCTACATTCTACTTTTCTGTCTGTAAATTTTTACTAAACTCAAAAACACTCCAGTTTGATATTTTCACTGCAGCCATCATGCTATAAATACATTAATTGTTACTGTACATTTCTCTGTTCAGTAACTAGCCAGTTTATGTTAATTTTACTCTTCTTTTTTGTATTAAAATGTCATGTTTAAATAAGAAATATTTAAAATTAATGTAAATAAGCTCATGAATAGATGTTTTCCCTGCAATCAGAAATATACATCATGTGCAACATAAATGTGTAGCTTTTTTCCCTGGGCCTCTGCAGAAAATGAGTTTTGCTCAGTCAGACGTTTCCAGGTCAGCAGAGACAAACAAACAAACAACTAAATAAATACATAAATAATGTTGAATTTGTAGTTAAAAATTATAGTCAGCCTTATATGTCTACAGATATGAATACCGAGTGCCAAATATTGTGAGTTCTATTTGGTATCCTTAAGACAGATAAAGGCCTAAACTCACACCCCCAGGATTCCATAAATCTTACACGGAGTATAAGAATAGTGCAGCTGCTTCTGCACAGAATATGGCTGCTGAGCGATCCAGTAAACAAACCTGGGGACGTGCACGAGCCTGTCAGCATTATTCCCATACAGACACCACTGAATAATGCTAATTACCTCATTTCCTGGTGAAAACCATGCAAATGAGGTAAATTAGTGGTTCAGTAAGCAGGCAGGCATCCGTGCAGGAATAGTGTGAGGTGCAGAAATGTATTCAGCTACTAGACGAATACATTTCTGCAAAAATCAAAATGGAGGCATGTTAGCTCAAAGTAAAGCATGTATTATACCCCTTCGGCATGCCAATGGCCAAGTATATGGCCACTGGCATGGAAAAGTGTTGCAAAATTATAAAAATAAAAGTTTATTTTTGTTTGGCCGATCTTGGCCATTTAAGCATAGTTTGGCGGTGCACAAACGGGATCATGCCAAAAATAAAAAAAAATGTGAAAAGGCAATTTTAAGTGAAATGTGCATTTTTCCATTATAGTCCATGGCATGCAGAATCAAAACAATAACAGGTAACACTGGTTGCTATGGAGGAAGGCTGTGGTGTAGTGGTGTAACCAGGGACTAAGGCAGTGGGGTATGCAAATGAGCAAATTTTACTGAATCACTAAAGGGGAGACCATTCTCTGGCTCCACCTAACCGTGTAGGAGCTATAACGCAGTGGTGTAAGAAAGCTTGGAGTAAGCACATTGGAGCTCCATGGCTCACATTTGAGCTTAGCTAAACACAACTAAGCAAGGGTGTGTGTTTGAGGCTGTATTGACTTATTCCGTGAAATGAAGAGCGTGTTCGTGTTCAGGGGAGGGCCATTTCTCATTGTTTACCTTAGCTAAACGGGTTTGCATGGTGCACACCAGGTCTAAAAAAAAAAAAAAAAATGGAAATAGCAGGACTGTTTACATTTGGGTACCAGGTTTGTGCGGCGCATCTTGGGGCTTAAAAGGGATGGATATGGGAAGGGAAAAAATAAAAAAAGGCAAATAGCAGAATAAAAGTAATCAAGTACAAACAAAATAACAAGCAGGTGGGATGTATCATTGCCAGCCAATCATACAGGTAGCATCTGTAGCACAACAGTGTAAACTGTGCAAACACCTTTCAGTCTGGCTTTTCCACAAACCTTGCACCACTGGTATATACATACGGAGGAATTTTAACCAAAAAATGTTAGGGGTTGCTATTGCTTTGATCTATCAGTATGTGCTAGAGGCTGAGGGTGGTGAGGAGGATAATGCTGACAACCACTCCAGACTGAGGAGGAGGAGAAGGAGAAGAGTGTTCAGACTCAGAGTAACCCATCAGGGGCTACATGATCTGGAGATAGTAGAGTGCTACAGGGTGGACAGAGACATACTTCAGCAAATCATCGAGCTGTGCCAACTTCAACTCAGACCCAGAGCCAACAGAGGGGAACCCACCCCAGTGGATACCAAGGTATGTGTACCCTTAAGAATACTAGTTACAGGAACTTTCCAAAGACCTACTGGAGACATGATGGGGGTCTCACAGGCATCTGCATCCAGGGTACTCCACCAGTTCCTGGATGCCATCCTACCACATACTGGTGAGCACATTTACTTCCCCAATACCTGTGAGAAGAGGACCAGCAATATGTGTCTCTTCCACCGTGTAGCAGAGATCCCAGAGGTATTGGGTGTGATAGACTGCACACACATCCACATCAAAGCACCACCCAGTGAACAGGGTGGGGTCTACATAAACTGCAAGGGCTTCTCCTCCGTCAACTGCCAGGTTGTGTGCAATGCCCAGGGTATTATAATGAATGTGTGTGCTGGCAGCCAGGGAAGCTATCACAACTCCCACATCTGGCATTCATCACAGCTGCACCAGACATTTGACAGTGGGGACATCCTGTATGGCCATCTGGTGGGGGATGCTGGCTATGCACTGGAGCTGTGGATGTTGACACCATTCAGAAATGCACACACACGCAATCAAGAATGCCATAATGAGGCACACGCACAAACCAGGATCATTATAGAGCATGTGTCTAGGATGCTCAAGTCATGGTTCCTCTGCTTTGACCTATCTGGTGGAGCTTTGTAGTACTCTCCAGCCACATGTGCACATATGTTCATAGTATGTACCATGCTACACAATATGATCCTGTGGAAACAGCTGCAGCAGGAACAGCACGGGGAAGGGCCACATAGCCCCCACCATTGCCAAGGTCCCCACAAGTACAGAGGGACTCAGAGGAGGAGGCCCCTGAGCCTGCTCCTTTAGGCAGAGAGAGGCTTGCCCAGTATGCCCAGGCCTTGACAAAGAGGCAACGCATAGCACACACACTGACACTGTAGGGACCCAGGGACTGATACCTCTCTCTGACTTGCACACACAGTAAAATGGATACTACACAAATCACACTACCTGTAGCTTACCTTGTATAGGCAGTGTACTGTGTGCATCTCACAGAGTCAGTCCTCACCCACCGTCCTCACAACTGCTGTAGGCACAAGGTAAGTCAGTCTTCTAAACAATAAATGAATGGAGTAGTAAGTTCTGGTAGCATATCTATGGTATCGCTGCATGCATGCAAGGGAATGGGGTGGCCTACTGGAGTAGCAGCAAACAACTGGCAGCTATGTGGGACACCAGGAAAAGTCTGCCCAGTACTGGCTTCCCTGCACTATGCAGTATTATCCAAGGTGACAAATCCCACTGCAGTATATGTCGGGGGCCAACTAAGGAGGGGGGTCATTGGTCACATGCATGGATGTCAATATGGGGATCCCATACTCACACCTCAGACTCACCCAGCAAGTCAGCCATAGAAAACCATAAAGGAATGCCTGGCAAAGGCCCACAAATGGCATCAATGATGGAATACCCCCCCCTACAGACTTACACAGTGATATCACAGCAGGCATTCCAGTTGCAGTAAGGCTCTGAAGGGTAAGAAGTCTGAAACTCAATTGTATGCCATTACAATCTAACCTGTGGTCTCTAGTGATATGCCTCTATTCTCCAAGACAGGGCACAATACTATGCTAAATGGAACCAAAACGTAAAGCCAATATCAGCACAGTATGTGCAAATGTGTACCATTGACAAGTGCCCCCCCACACCCATATTCCCATAGAAATGCAGTAACATGTAAGTTTGTAGGATAATAACAGCAGAGCACATATTGCCAGGGCTGTCCCAATCAACAGGATAACTTGTTGCATGTCCACAATATGCAGACAGCAATGATCTATGTATATGCGTGGGAAATACTGTCAGGATGGGTCAGCACTTACTCCCAGCTGTTGTGTTTTAGTGGCCTAGGTACAGTACTGTGGTAGACAGGGCCATGTCCCAAGAATCACAGTGCCAACTATTTTGCATGTCAGCTACACCTATGGTGGGAGTTGTACACACTGTCCAGATGTCAATATCCATTACTGCCGGTAAGCCAGACAGGTCATGCACAGGGGGCCACACATATGAACAGTACACAGGTCAGAGTAACCTACACAGTGCATACCATAACTCTCAACTGTACAGACCTTTTGCAGAAAGTACAAAGGTTTGCATCATATTTGTGGTGCCTTTATCATGAAATAGCAGTTGTGTGGTAAATCACTGGCAAACTACGAAAGTCCAAAGTCAGAAAATAATGATGGATTGTAGTGTATCAGACTTCGTACCCTATAGAAAATGCATGCTAATGCAAAATCTGTTAATGTATCACCCTTCT
This sequence comes from Protopterus annectens, assembly GCF_019279795.1. Lineage (NCBI taxonomy): Eukaryota > Metazoa > Chordata > Ceratodontiformes > Protopteridae > Protopterus > Protopterus annectens. Next base: position 1,028,834,154 of record NC_056735.1, on the reverse strand, counting down.
AAATTTGTAAGGCCAATAGTTAAAATGGTCCCTATAGTTAGGCCTGTATCACCAAATTACTTATGGCTTTGTCCAGATGTCTGGCTCTCATATGTAGACAGGTATGGTGCCTAGTAGCACAGCAGGTACCTGAAGGTCAGTGTACTGGCAGGTCATAAAAGGCTGCCACCTTACTGTGTCAGCACTGATAACATGTCACTGGCCAATAGCCATACCTATGGAATGCAGGTTGTCACAGAAGGAGCACAAGTATCCCTTGCATATCTGTTCTGCTTGTCCTAACATTGCATTCACCTACAAAGTATTTGCAAAACAAGAAAAGATCATGTCAACATATCAATGGCAGACAGTGGAGAAGCAGATGTCACATCCATAACAGAAATCAAGCAAGTAACATACTGGTCCCCCAAGTGTCTATGTATGGCAGAACAGTATCAACACCCTGTCCCCATGTGTGGGCCTTCGTCTGGCTGTCATATGCGAGCCTGTCCAGATGTCAGAGTCAGTGACAGTTTGACAGCTAGGCCAACATGTAGCTGCATAATAACATAGTATCACAAACTGTCTGAGGACTCCAGCAGATGTAGTGTTGCAATGATGGACAACCTGTCAAATAGGTATACTCAGAGGTGTGTAGTCCACAACCTTGTGTGTGATGTTATGGCATTTACAATGCTCACATCAGAATTACAAATACATAACAGCAGCCACTGTGGGCAAAGCCTGTGACCGGACTACAGAAGGATAATAAGACACACAAAAGGGGGAGGGTAACCACTGGCCAGCTAAATGGAGAATGTGCACACCAGAGCACGTTTTGCAGTAACATAGGTGCCCTGCAGTGTTCAGAGTCAGTAAACATCACCTGAAAATACACAGCATATGCCCACATAAGTGCAGGTCCACAAAAAATCAAACCCCAAGTAAAGGACACATCAGAGGCAAAAACACATGAGAACTTCCCAAACCAACACTAAGGCCTTACCATACACACAACATATTACTCATAGAAAACTCCACTGTGAGACACACAGATGTACCACACACCAGGCAGGAAAAGGAGAAAGTCACAATTACTTGTTTGGCAGGTGCCAAAATCTGCCATATCACACATGCACTCAAGTCACCCCATAACAGGTACAGGTATCACACTACCCTGGTCCATGGCAATGTGAATGATGTCAGAAGTACCTCATGGACTATAGAAAGACAAATATGATGCAGCATGCTGAATGTGTCCTATGCAGATATGTCCCTAGCCATAAGCAGAATTCTGCTGTCACCCAGAGTGATGGATCAATACAAACAGAAAGTGATTGTCAGTAACACCTGGCTCACTTACCATTGCCACCCCAGGGGGAGCCACTGCCTGGCAGCCTGGGAACATATGAGTGACAGAACACACTGCCTTGGTACAGATGGCCTGCAGCAGTCTCACATGGCCTATAGGTCTCTGGCAAAGGCCCATGCCTCACCCATGGTGCCATTGTAAAGAATGCCATGGGGTCCATACTACCAACATAACACAGTCAACAAAATTCAAATGAAAGGCCGTGCTGCTAAATGCTAGTTGCATACCTCTCAACCTCATAGAGCAAGAAATCTGGACAAAGCCATACATAATGGTGGGATAAAGGCCCAACTATAAAAACACTTTTGAAATAATGTTCTCATAATGTTAGAAAGATGATAGAATAACAGAGGGGGGTGTGTAGTAGCATGGATGTCATGAAGGGTGTGGTCTGAAACTCTAATGTTTGGTCATTATTCCCTGACTGCAACCCTGAGTGATTTGCAACAAACTTGCTAGAAAACCACAATGTGAAGGGAAACTGACCAAATATGTGAGGCATGAATCTGGATAATCTGTGAGAATCTATACAATTGAGAGGTATGGTCCCACCAGGATATGACCTTTCAGGTAAGAAGAATACAACACAACCAGGAAATCTCCAGCCAGTATATCACCAAGGTGCTGTACCTTTTACATAGCTTCATCAGTCAATCGGCTGTAGCCACACCTCCTAACTGGCCGGATTGTGCAAGAAGATCTAGCCTTTGCCTCATAATATTGGTCTGTGCATCATCCATCTCATATGTCTTTGTAAATAACTGTGATGATCTGATGATATCTGTCAGCAGGTAATGACACAATACATTACAGTGTCAAACATTACATAAGTCAGAAAATATCTGCTAAAACAAACCCTGTAACTCAAGCAACTCATACATTAATAAGAGCTGTAGTTACAGTAACCCCCTATGTCTGGGCCATTGTTTCCCCATATTGGCAGCCTATCTCCAGATATCTTGCACAAACAGGTCTCAAGGTATGGCTGTAGCACACAACACCCCGGACTGGAGTTACAACTATTCCTGGAATTGATTCCCACACTTACTATAGAAGGTCATACTGGACATGCTCCTACACTTAGAGAAATAAAGCCCATGTCTGTAACCACAACGGGCTATATATATATATATATATATATATATATATATATATATATATATATATATATGTATGTGTATATATATTGTGCAGATGTCTTTGCATACACACAGCTATGTACACCTAACTGTCTCCACAGACACCCATTAGACATGATTGCCCACAGCCAGCTGTAGGTGGCCCATATGTGGTATATCTGCATCTGTTGCATGTGATACACACACATATATATGGGCAACATATTGCAGTATGTCAGGCATACACACACATAGACATAGGGAAGAGAGAGACAGACAGTGATAGAGTGAGACACACAGGGGACACACACAGAGAGGGAGTCATACACAGGGATACCCTGAATGGCAGAGAGTGATATCCTGCTGCAGACAGTTGCATACCAGTTGTAACCACTGTCATGTGCCAGCATGAAGATGAGAATCATTGTCTGGTGGTACTGAGGTGGGGGTTGTCATCACATCATCTACCCTTGTGTGTGTGTGTGTGTGTGTGTGTGTGTGTGTGTGTGTGTGTGTGTGTCTGTAGGTCTAAGAATTATGATGCCTTACCCACCCAGTACACTTCCCATTGCCCTACTTTACAAGATCTGCTAATGTTGTTCACCTTAGAAGTACCTTTGGACTGGCATCCATCCTGTAAGCTCTATAGCATGTGTGATAACTGCGTAACACTATAATACAAATACCTAGATAGGTAGGGGTTCTAATAACAGTCCCGGCATATGTAAGTGTAGTTGTGTGTTGGGGGTGTGTGTGTAGGAATAAGTGTTTTAGTCCTTTCCCACCTAGTACACTTCCCATTACCCCACTTTAGCAGTCCTGCTGATGTCAGTCAGGGGTGTGTGTAGGAATAAGTGTTTTAGTCCTTTCCCACCCAGTACACTTCTCATTGCCCTACTTTAGCAGTTCTGCTGATGTCAGTCGGGTGTGTGTAGGAATAAGTGTTTTAGTCCTTTCCCACCCAGTACACTTCCCATTGCCCTACTTTAGCATTCTTGCTGATGTCAGTCGGGTGTGTGTAGGAATAAGTGTTTTAGTCCTTTCCCACCCAGTACAATTCTCATTGCCCTACTTTAGCAGTCCTGCTGATGTCAGTCAGGTGTGTGTAGGAATAAGTGTTTTAGTCTTTTCCCACCCAGTACACTTCCCATTGCCCTACTTTAGCAGTCCTGTTGATGTCAGTCAGGTGTGTGTAGCAATAAGTGTTTTAGTCCTTTCCCACCCAGTACAATCCCCATTGCCCTAATTTAACAGTCTTACTGATGTCAGTCACCTTAGAAGTACCTTTGAGCAGTCCTCAGTCCTATAACCTCTGTGGCATGTGTGATAACTGCGCAACACTATAGTACAAATAACTAGTTAGGTAGGTGTTCTAATTGCAGTCCTGGAAAATGTGTGTGTGAGTGTATTTGTGTTTGTAAGAGTGCATATCTGTCAGTTAAAGTACTTTGTGGCCTTTCTCACCAAGTACATCTCCCATTGCCATACTTTACAAGGGCTGGTGATGTTCCTCACCTTAGAACTACCTTGGGACACCCTTCACAGTATAAGCTCTGTGGCTTGTACTATAAATGCATAATACTGTAGTAGCAATAATTAGATAGGTAGGGGTTTTAATATCAGTCCTGTGTGTGTGAGTGTGTGTGTGTGTGTGTGTGTGTGTGTGTGTGTGTGTGTGTGTGTGTGTGTGTGCGCGTGTGCATGCATGTGTGTGTGTGTGTGTGTGTGTGTGTGTGTGTGTGTCTGTATGTGTGTGTTTGGTTGTGGAACCATATCCATTGGAGGATGGGTTTTGCAATTTTTTGTTTTGGTCCACCCAGTACACATCCTAATGTCCACTTTACAAGGGCCACTGTTGTCATCCACTGTAGAGGTAGCTGTAGACACTCTGCAACCCTATAAGCTCTGTGCCATATGAAATAACTATGTAATAGAATGGAATAAATAACAAGATAGGCGGGGCTTCTAATCCTTTGATACCATTCCTTACTCAGGAATCACAGACAAACACACTCAGCTAGGCATCAACTCTTAGATCACTAGTTGGGTTGCAAACAGGCTCACAGATAGAACCCACAGTGTTAAAGCAGTGGACTCCATGTCAAACTGCCGACCAGTCATGAGTGGAGTACCACAGAGTCTGGTCCTGGGTCCCCTCATGTTCGGTATCTACACCTCTGAAGTCCAGCCCAACACAAATGGACTCTGCTGACAATGTTTGCAGAAGACTGCAAGGTGGGTGCTATTATTACCTCCCCAAGTGATGTTGACATCCTGCAGAAAGGCCTCACTGAGACCTATGACTGTTGTCCGAACCCTGGACTTAAGCTCAATGCCAGAAAATGTGTCGCCATCCCCTTTGGGAGCAACTTGGTTCCATGAATCACCACATCAATGGTAGTCCACTGAACACAGAAGTCATTATAAGAGAACTGGGAACATAGATTGACAGTGACCTCTCTGTTGACAACCACAGTGCAACTGTGGTCAGAAAGTCCTTCTATGTGGCACATCTCATTACTAAGGGTGTTGCATCCAGAAAGAAAGACGTCATTGTCTTCCTCTAATCTTCCCTCATTAGGCCAATCATCGAGTACAATGGCCCATTTGGCATGTACCTCACTAGAGACCTCCAACAACTGGAGAGGCTGCAAAAGTACCTCAAAAAGAGGATCCTATGCCTTAAACACTTATCCTATATGGACCGACTTCAATAACTCCAAATATTCTCTGTCTCATATTGGCTACTTAGAGGCAATATCTGCTTGACTTACAAATCCAAGTCTGATCCAGCTCAGTTAGGCATGCTACATCTAAAGAAACCCAATACATCCACACCACATGCCCCAGAGACCTCAACCCCATTTCCACAATCAACAGAACATGCTGGAGGGACAGGTTCATAACCCAGAGACCAGCCATGCTATGGCATAGAGTTCACATACACATCAAGCAGAGCACCTCACTGGCCCTCTGTAAGAGCAATCTGGATGTGTGGATGGGGAAGAGAAATCTCACCCTGGGGATCATGCCAGTGGCTATACTCGATAGACACACTGGGGAGTAACATCAGGTGGTATGATGCCAGGGTAAGGCTCCATGGCCATTTGCCTAGTACACACCTATGAACCTATGGATCTCAGTACTGGCATACGTGTGTGTGCATTAGTGTGTATAAAAGTGTTTGTGACTGTGTAAAAGTGTAGGTGAAAGTAGTTTGAGCCCCTTCTCAGCCAGTACACCTCCCATTGCTACACATTACAAGGGCTGGTGATGTTATTCCCTTTACAGGTACCTTGGGACACTCTTCACCCTACAAGCCCTGTGGTGTGTGTGGTACCTGCATAAAACTATAGTACCAATAACTAGATAGGTAGAGGTTCTCATCTGAGTCCTGGCAAATGTGAGAATGTGTGTGTGTGTGTGTGTGTGTGTGTGTGTGTGTGTGTGTGTGTGTGTGTGTGTGTGTGTGTGTGTGTGTGTGTGTGTGTGTGTGTGAGTGTTGGTAAGTGTGTATATTTTTAGGATATAGCATTTTGAGGCCTCACACTCACAGCACACTGGCCTTTGCCATATTTTACACGGGCGGGTGATGTTCTTCACCTTTGAAAAACCATGGGACACTATGCACCCTATAAGCTCTGTGGTGCATGTAATCAATGCATAATACTGTAGTAGCAATAACTAGATAGGCAGGGGTTCTAATCTCAGTCCTGACAAATGTGCTTCTATGTGTGTGCAAGAACTGTATCCTGTGTATGTGTTTGAGTGAGAACTACATCCATTGGGGGGGATGGGTTTTACATTTTTAGGTCATGTCCCAAGGTCCACTTTAAAAGGCCTGCTGTCTTCATCAACCATAGAGGTATCTTTTGACACTCTTCACCCCAATAAGCCCCGTGTCATGTGCAGGAACTATGTAACAGTATAGACTGGCTAACAAGATGGGCAGGGCTGCTAATCTCAGTCCTGGCAAATGTATGTATGAGTATATTTGTGTTTGTAAGTGTGTATAACTGTAGGTTAAAGTATTCTGAGTCCTTTCTCACCCAGCAGCAGCAAACACAGTCCCTGCACGTAAGGCAACTGCCAGGTCTCAAAATACAAAATAGAAAAGAACGATGACCAGCAGACAGTGGTGTACTAATAGAATATATCTCTCTTTATTATGCCAAAAGGCACATAAAAAGGCAGAAAGTGCATCTCCAATTGCCATACTTTACAAGGCCTGATGATGTTGTTCACCTTAGAAATACCTTGGGATACTCTTCACCCTGTAAGCTTTGTGGCACATGCGATAAATGCATAACATTGTAGTAGTAATAACTGGATAGGTAGGGGTTATAATCTCAGTCCAGGCAAATGTGTGAGTGTGTGTGCGTGTGTGCGTGTCTGTGTGTGTGTGTGTGTGTGTGTGTGTGTGTGTGTGTGTGTGTGTGTGTGTGTGTGTGTGTGTGTGTGTGTGAGAACAGTATCTTGTGTGTGTGTTTCAGTGAGAACTATATCCATTTGGTGGCTGTGGTTTACAATTTTAGGCCATGGTACTCCTAGTACATGTCCCAAGGTCCACTTTATGAAGCTTGCTGCTTAGATCTACTGTAGAGGCATCTGTAGACACTCTTCAGTCCTATAAGCCCTGTGCCGTGTGCAACAACTATGTAACAATATGGAATGAATAACATGATAGGCAGGGCTGCTAATGTCAGTACTAGCAAATGTGTGCATACATTGGTATGTATAGCAGTGTTTGTGAGTGTGTAGACTCATAGATGACTGCATTATGAGTCCTTTTCCTCCCAGTGTCCTCTCCATTGCCATACCTCACAAGAGTATGTGATGTTATTCACTTTACAGGTACCTTGGAACACTCATCATGCTATTAGTTCCCTGACACCTGTGATAATTGCATAACACTGTACTACCACTAACTAGATAGGTAGGGGCTCCAAACTCAACACTGGCAACTGTGATCCAATGTGTTTGTGTGTGTGTGTGTGTGTGTGTGTGTGTGTGTGTGTGTGTGTGTGTGTGTGTGTGTGTGTGAGACTGTGTGTGTGGGAACAGTATTCTCTCTGTTTGGTTAACACAAAATCCTCTGGGGTTGTGAGTTTTACCAATCTAAGGATTGTTCCAAATGCTACACTTACCATTGTCCATTTTCAAGATCTGCTGATGTCAACCACCATAGACTTGCCTGTATACACCTCTCAGCCCTATAAGCTCTGTGGCACATGCAATAACTGTTGCACAGACCTGGTAAATGTGTACATATACAGCTGTACCTCAGCTATGGCATGGTTGATGTGTTACCACTCTGTCATACCCCTCATTGACAATGTCTGCAGGGCCACATCCTGATTACACACAGACACCCAGAACAGAAACAGACTACAGCATGTGAGACTACAGTCAGTCAGTGTTACTAACACCAATAATGAATCATGGCTGAAAAGGTACACACACTCTGAAGTGTACCCATTACAAATGCCAGCTGACAGCACCTTACACAGCATTACATAGATAAACTATATTTAATTCACCCTGTGCATCAGAACCATAGTAGCATGTCCCTGCATCGGCGGTATGGATGACAGAGATGTGGCACAGGTATCATCATGTGCACAGGGTGTTGTGTGACTTTGCCAGAGGCCTAGGCTGGGACATGTGGTTGACATCATGTGTGTGTGTGTTTGGATGGGTGTTCTATGAATGGGCCATGCAGAGGTGAAATTGATAAAACTATATCTGATGCATGGCATATGAGATCAACTAAATGTAGACCTTATTTTAACAACAATGAGGTAGTTCCATGTAATAATCCATCTAACATAAACTCTAGGCCACATAATGAATTTAGAGTAGTGTTACAGTTTGCGAGTGACGTCAACCAATATGTTGATGTAATTAAGAAACATTGGCACCTATTACAAGAGGTACCACAGTTGCAGGTTATTACCTGTAAAGATCCACTATTTAGTTTCAAGAACAATATGTCACTCAAGAAGCAGTTATGTAACAAGGATGTGCCTAAGAAAGCCATCCCTTCTTCACGTCAGGGCACTTTTCCTTGCAGGTCATGCAGTGCCTGCCCCTATATTTACAGTATAAATACCTATGTCCACCCCACCAAGCATTTTCAGTTACAGCTTAATACTTATGCTGATTGCAAGAGCACTGATGTTGTCTATTATTGTTTTTGTCAGAAATGTCCGGTGTTTTATGTAGGTAAAACAAATAGATTTCTTAAAGACAGAATTCTAGAACATCTTTGTGATGTCAAAAATAAGAAACCCACTAATGCACTCACCCAGCATATTATTAATACAGATAATTCACATTCTTTTAAGTTTTTTGTGCTACAGCGCATACACAAAAACATTAGAGGAGGGGATATAGAAAATTTTACTGAAATCTGTGAACAGAGATGGATCATTAAATTGAATGCAGATAAATATCCAGGCCTTAATGGCACTACTTCCCTGGTTCCTTTCTTGAAAGCAAGATGCCTCAAACATGTTTAATTTTAGGCACCTCATACACCCATTACACTTTTATTCACATTTTAGAGACATAGACTATTTTTAGTTATATATACATATTGTAGATAGATTTTATGACTAGATCTAGATTTTTATCCTTTTATTTTTTCATAGCTACAGTATTTATGGAGTTTATATCTATGCACATTACTTAGGTCTTTTACCAACAGTTTTGTATATAGTTTTTGTATGCAGTTTTTATATGCACTTTTTATATGCATTTACATGCAGTATTTTATATGTGTCTTTTATATGCAGTTTTCTCTATATGTAGCCTTTTCTACATTTATACATTTATATGTTTTATACAGCTTTAAAGCCTTAATTGACCTATGACATCAGTGATTGAGCCAATGGTTCCATCTGTATATAAGCAATGGAGTGTTTTATTTTCTTGTCTGATGAAGCAATTAGTTTTGCGAAAGCACTCACCACTGTTCTTATTTTTTGTGTAATTAAAGGCGCTATTGTGTGGTACCTCAATGTATTTTTGGTTATTTATAGTTCTGGTTTTGTGCACCTGGGTTTTACCTGAAGCCGTTTCTCTTTTTATACATATTGATTGATTAGTTTCACTGTACATGGGGTGAAATGTAGAGCTATGTATGGGGCAATGTTTTTTTTGCGGGACAGATGCCCGTTTTTTAAGTGAGAGTGGGATGTTGGAGAAGGGCTGTAGGTATGTTTGGGGAGGCAGGTTGGGTAGGATAGGTTTCATTTGTAGACAGACACAACAGACAAGACAGCAGACAGGGGCAGTATATGACACATAAGGGGAATAAACACCTTTGACGGGGTAGGGTGGTTGGGAATCTGAAGCCCTTGAGCCCCCAAATGGATACAGTGGGACTGAGGTCCCCACCCATGGGCAGTTACCACTACACCTTCATGGCCCTGAAGGTGGCTGTGCTGGGGGCTGGATAGGAGGGGTGGCCTGTCCCTCATGGTGCACCAGGCAGCCCTCAATCTGGAGCAGCTGCCCACCCAACTCTGCTTGGATGGTGCTGCGCACCAAACCCTAGGTCTGTCTGCGGGTGACAGGCTCCTGTCCGCACCTGCTCCTGGGGGGAGGCCACATCCCCTGAGGCAGTTCCACCCGAAGGTGGTGCAGGACCAACAAATGAGGAAGTCCCGGGTTGGGTCCCAGATGTACTGGACCCGGTGCCATGGCCAAATGAGATGGGACAGGCGGATCCATGAGAATCTGCCTTCCCAAAAATGCTATGGTGTTGAGGTTTTACAAAATATGTTGGTTGGTCATGCATAACAGCATGCATGGGTGTTCCAATTAACCCCATAAAACAGATTTGAAACAGTTGCATAGCAAACAGAACACATGCATAAATGGAACAACAGTATGCATCATAACAGCATGCCAGTAACATTGATGGCAACAGGCCACCAACAATGGTATTTGAACAAGGTATGTTAACATGCAACCAATCAAATATATGAACAATAATAGAACACAAGTCCCAACTTTAGGTTGGAGAACAACATACCTGTAGTATATGAATAATAATTATTGATGCAGATGAGGGGTGGGGGAGAGACAAAAAGTCCATTAACAACTGTTTATGCTTCTATTTTCCACAACAGTACTGCTCAATACTCTATGGGTCTGCCCTCACTTTACATCTACCTATGGCTCATAGCTTCTGTAGCACAAACATACCTATTAAACTGTCAGCCTGGAATGGTATGGGGTAAACTGGGACAACTCTGGCTACATGACTAGAGGGGACTCGTACATGTCAGGGTTACATACTGGCACATGAGGGGTATCCTGAACTGCTGTTATGTGAGTGTGCTACGGGCATACTTCAACTAGTTTCCTACCTGTGTCCAGGGTTATAGGCAGCAGTGACCAATAGCCGTGACAGCATGACACTTGAGAGACATGAATCAGGAAGTGTGCATGTTGTATGTACCTATCCTGCTGTCATTTGCAGGCATGTGGTAGGACAGTTGAACAGTTCTACACAGTTTATTAGTATACCCTTCATACAGCTACTATCAACATTTCCTTACCTATAAACTTGTGAGAAAATATCTGTTAACACTACCTGACTGTTTTTACATATATTCCTGATTCCTTGTGTGTAGATATGCACACATCTTAGTACCACTCCCTGGATTCGAACCGTTTCTAGATGTGCAAAACACCACTAAGCTATTTTTCATCATACTAAGCTACTGTGGAATTGTTGTGTCTTGTTTCACTGGTTTCTGCCTATTAATCTCTTTGTTAGACAGTCTGAACTTGTAATCCTGTGATGCATGCATGACAGATAGTGTACTGTTCATTAATCCTTTGAATTACTACAATCTGGAAAGCAAAGGTTAACACAGGGCATTTATATCTTGTTTTACAGCTCCATTCTAAATCTTCAACAACATACCAGAGTAAACACAACAGTCTGTGTTATAGATCTTTATTTCAGAACAATATTAGTCATACATACTTTATTTTTTTCAGTTAACAGAGTGACATTATACCTACTAGCACTACACAATGTACTCCTTTTTAGTTATTTGCACAATATACTGCAAAATAGAATTTTACTCACCAGCCTTTCGGTGCAGCCTCAGCAGTCTGTCGGCATGGGCTTAGATGTTACTAGCCCTCTCTGCTGCAGCTGTAGGGGCAAAAAACAAATATTATGCACACCTGTCTATCACATCCTCAGGCTAGAATTTGGCACACCTATATCTGTGATACTTACAAACTGCTGGAGCATGGTTGTCCCTGGCTTCTTGGATCCAGTGGTCCAAGAGCATCCCCTTCCTCTGCTTTAGGTCAGCATAGTGGTGTCAGACGTGCTCATCAGTTTGATGGATGTCAGTAGCACTGGTGAGATCACGGGAAAGACGGTCCCAGGCCTCCACTTTGTACTGTGAGCCCTGGTACTGGCCCTGCAGCAGTCTCTCGTCATGGTTACTTATGAGGAGTCCAGACATGACCCTGGACTCCATGATGCCCCAGCGCTGGTATAGCAGCATATCAGCATTTGTTCTGCAGCAAAACTTTTTAATTAGGAAGTCCTGAGTTTGTTAATGGATTAATTGATTGCCTAATTGATACTAATTGAATCCCTTAGAAGAGTATATAAATGTGATTCATTATACTGTTATTTTGTTTAAAGTCTGATGAAGCATCGTTTCAGATGCAAAAGCACTTAGTACATGAATTGTTTGTTTTCATTTCTCCAAGGCTATGTTTGCTGCCTCTTTTTATAGTTTGAGAATTTTACGTTTCTATTAAGAGGAGCTTTATTCACCACTTCTTCATGTATTTTATGGATTGATTTTGTGGTCTTTGAAGTGGTGGAACATGGCTGAAGGAGTAGCAGTGGAGCTTGGGTACAACATGATCTGGGTAGCAGCAGCTGGTAAGATGCATGTCTTACAGAAGCTGCTCGGTGTGGAAGACAATCCACTCATGAATTATACTGACACTGAAAATACTGAAGTAAATAATGAGATATATGACTCTGAGAAAGCCCTGCTATTGAAGTGTGAAATTGAGAATAAAATTATGGAGCTGAAATGCTTCCAATGGCAATGTAGACATATGGAAGCATATATCAACATTAAAATTATACCAAGAAGCTTACACATCCTGAAGATGCCTACTTATGGGATTATGTATCTGGATCTCTTATGTAAGTGGCAAAACCTTAACCTAGAAACCAGTTTTGCATACATGGAACTTTTAATCGAACAGTTTGTTACTTTAGAAAGTAATGCAAACAAGCCGAAAACTCACAAAACCAAATAAAAAATCCCAAAGGCAGTCAATGAATGTAGAAACACCTTGAAGAATGGCTGTAGACTGTATACATACTCAAAAGATGCAAGCACCACTTTAATACATAAAACAATAATACAGTCTACAGCCATTCTTCAAGCTGTTTCTACATTTGTTGACTGCCTTTGGGACTTTAAAAAGTGAGTTGAAGACCATGATTATGGAGCTGCAAGATACGATAAGTGCTATTATGTCACTCAACAGGCTGAATGCCTTCATTGATGAGCTGACAACTAGTATTTCTACATTTGAGCAGATGTTGCACTTACAGAAAAAGAGAAAACTTCATAGAGATTTCTTCGATTTTAAGAAAGGGCAGGTTTTTACCTAGCCCAGGAGCTCTTAGGTTAACAACCAGATGGCTATACAGACAACATCTAGCCAATCAGAACAGTTCTCTACAAGAAGTAGAAACCAAACAACAATTTACATTGCATCCAGCCAATCAAAAATGAATTTGGCAAATGGAGGCATGACCACTGTGCCTGTGGACCATCCTACCACCTCCACGTTGTTTTGCAATGCCCTGACGTCAGGAGGAAGGTGAAAGAAAATGTCCAGCCCATTGAGCAATTGGCTTTTCCATTTTATTTCCACTCCCAATAGGTCAGCAACCCCAGAAACAATGTGCACAAAGAAGGGGGAAGGAAAAGGAGAATGAATTTGAAAGAGGCACACAACATGAGAGGGCAGACCAAGAAAGTATGGAAGAGACTACCTCTGGACTGACTGTTAATATCTCAGATTATGTTCTGGGAATCGATGAGACTAGCCTCTTAGAAAAAGGTTTGTTGTTTATTTCCTCTTTAAAAACTAATGATGTGGACTACATCATTGATGTAAAAATGTTTTGTAGAAACACAATGCTACGTTTATTGTATGGGAATGAGACAAATGCTGAAATTTGCCTTAGAAAACCCAATGCGTTTTCACCTGTTTTGCACCCTCTTTTAAAAGCCTTTGATAAGGCTTGTGAAAGTGATATTATTAAACTTAGTAATCTACAAGTAAAAAAACATTATTTCTATAACATGACTGTAAAGGAGCATAAGGCCTTACAAATGTTGAGAAATAATTTGAGTATTACTATCTGCCCAGCCGATAAATGTGGGGCTACAGTGATTATGAATACTGCAGATTATATGAGAAAAGTGAGAGGAATGTTAAGTGACTATAACGTTTATGTCAAAATGGGTAATGAGAGTCTTAACAAGTTAATTTGAGATGTACACTTGACACTTTATGAGTTATTGATGTTTAGTATAAACAATTCAGATAGATGTATAAATAATTTCTTGTTGAAACACAATATATTCTGAATATAAGGGGTCTGCCTAAGATACACAAGGACTATAATGACCCACCCCTTAGACCTATTGTGTCAAGTAGAGGATGGCTCACAGAGCCAATGTCTATTTATATATATATATATATATATATATATATAGAGAGAGAGAGAGAGAGAGAGAGAAACCATCAGGCAGTTCCTTAGATGAAATGGAGTATCCACTGATAGAATTCAGTTATATTGTATGCTGTTAGACATGATTCTCACTAACAATGTATTCACCTTTAATGGTGAATATCTTTTACAAACCAAGGGTGTAGCCATGGGTACCCCATGTCCAATTCTTATGGCAATTTAGTCATGGCACACTGGGAGAATGAATTTATATTGAATAATGAAAGATATTTGAGGCTCATACCCTACTATAAAAGATTTGTAGATGAGATGTTTATTGCAAGGAATGGTGCTGAGTGGGAGCTTACACAATTTTTGGAATATATTAGTTCCACAACACACTTCCTTAAGTTCACAGGTAAATGGTCACATGAAGCTATTGATTTTCTAGATGTGTACATGTATAAGAAGGAAGGTCAGGTACATACTAAAATGTATAGAAAAAACTGTAGAAGGAATAACCTCTTACATAGGCAGAGCATGCACCCCAATCACATATATAAAAACATTGTGCAGAGTCAAGGACTTAGAGTTTCTAGACTGACCACCGTTGACTCTGACTGTGAAACAGTGTTGTATAATCTACAGAAAGACTTCAATGACAGGGGCTATAGACCCCATGAATATCGATGTTTAAATGAGTCCAACTTAATGGCCAGGACCAATAAGAGAAGACCATACTTTAGAAATAAGAAGGAAGATACTGACAACCCCCAGACAGTGATACCCAGTACAACTCAGAGAAGTAGGATAATCCCATATACTACTAACAATAAAATAGTTTGAAATATAATTTGTAAGAACTGGCAGATTCTAACTGCTGATGAGAAATTATGGGATGTTGTAAGTATTCAACCCAGTTTCTCTTATAAAAATAATAAATCCCTTAAGAAATTATTATGTTATAGGGATAGCAGTGGACAACCCAAACTAATAACATCACAACGGCAAGGCACATTCAGTTGCAGGAATTGCATTATATTTTACCCCATTGATGATGCTACCTGATAAATTTTTAACTTTGGGGCAAATTTACACATCCAACTACAAATCCAGGATTAGCAAAATCACAAAATTAAGATTTGATTTCAAAAATCCACAATATCTTTCAGCATTATAGTTATCACTATTATCACATGAAACCTCATTATCTTAAATCTATCACAACTTTTCTTGATGAGCCGAATAACCTCTAGTAATTAGTCTGAATTTAACATTCTCAAATTCCAAATTCAAAAAATTTTCTCAGAAGTATGTTCCTGGATGCGTTTAAACTCCCAAAGGGAAGTGCCTCAATTAATGTGCAGGGATGCACTGCTTGCATGTAAAAAATTATTGGCTGTATCCTTCCTGAAAAAAGAAAATTGATTGAATTCTTTTCATCTACATACAACAAAATAAATAAAAAAAACTGATTTTGAATATGAATATTTGATTAATTAATTGATTGGTGTGATGTATAGTATATAAGATGCAGCATTTGTTTCTGTGTTTATTCCTTTGAAGGCATTCAGTCGAGGTACCGGAATAAAATCTGTTGCAGTCTTTCCAGTTTCTTTTTTGGTTGGTCTTGATTCTGCTGTTCGATGGTTTTTTTCATTCCATGTATGAAATGTCTGGCCTTCTACATAGGGAAGACCAATCATACTTTAAGGGACAGAGTAAGAGAACACATTTACGCAATAAACAAAGAAGAGCCCTAAGGCAAAACAGCATGCCCAACAGACTAGTCATAGGTGACTCGATAGTGAGGCACACTGATGTCCCACTCACTAGGTTGAATAAGGAGAAAGTAACAGTCAGCTGCATATCAGACGACAGGATCCACCACATAACGTTTGCACTCAGGTCAACAACAGGTACAAATATGACTCTGTCATTGTACATGTGGGTGTAAATGACCCGAGACATTCCTCCTTGGACTACATGAAAAGAGACATGGAGGAGCTCTCGGATTATGTAGCCCAGGTGGGTATGACCCTAGCCCTGAGCAGCATCCTACCATCACCCAGAATGATACTGCAGTACAAGCAGAAAATGATTGATTTCAACAATTGGCTAAGTTTCTGGTGTCATTTTAAGGGGATCCAGTATCTGCCTGGGATGACATGATTGACAGACCTCGATGCTTTGCCAGAGATGGCCTTCATCTGTCACTCCTGGGCTTCTGGATACTGGACAAGGCTCTTGCCACCCTTATAGTGCCATTTTTAGGTGGTGTTCCAAAGACCAAATTACCACCGTAACAACTACAAACAAATGCAATCTGAGGGTCATGCTGCTCAACACTAGAAGTCTAAATCTCAAAATGCACTTCCTCAAAGCACTCCTTAAAATGAAGAACATCAACATTTGGGCTGTAACAGAGACCTGGTTCAAGGCAGCAGAAAGCACCCCTGCACTACCAGACTATAACTCATTCCACACCTTTCATCCCCAGAACTTGGACCAAAGCTCCAAAGGCAGTGGTGTTTCCATATTCATAAAGGTTGCGCACACCTCCAGACTGGTTGCCCAACATAACAGATCTGAGATACTTCAGGTGCAGCTAACATTGGGTAAGACAGCAATTCAGGTCATAGCCTACTATAGGTCCCAACCATGTCCTAAGACTCACACTCCATGTTCCTAAGCAACCTGGAGAATATTAGGGTCCAACCTAACAGTCTCATACTGGGCGATGTCAACTACCCCTCCATTAACTGGGAAAACTACTCTTGTACCAATACACTTTCCCAATATTTCCTGGAATTCATTAATTCCAATGCCTTGGACCAGCTCGTTCTTACCCCCACTAGAGGTAGCAACATCCTTGACCTGATCATTACTAACATGGGTAACCATCGCACTACACCAATAGTCAACTCCTCCCTCTTTGGATCCGACCACAAACTAATCACCTTGAAAATCCACATCCCTCCCACTCTCTGCCCCTGCAAGGGTAACCACCATTAAAAACTTCTCCAAAGCTAACTTTGGGCTACTAAAAACAGAGGTGGCTAACTTCACGGCACCCATGCAAATGGAGAATAGTTGCATGACCACCAAATCATACACCAATGCACTGTATGAACACCTACACAAATGCATGGATCTTGCCATACCCAATAGAACCAAGACGCTCTCCTCCAAAAAAAAAAAGGAAGCCAATCTGGTAGTCCCCTGCCATAAAAAACTCTGCAACAAAAGGAGGAAACTGATGTGGAATAAGGTGCAGTCCCAAGACTGGAAAAACTCCCTTATCAGCCTCAACAAAAAGTTGAGATCCCTCATCAAATCCTCTAAAGTTAGCTATGAAAACAGAATTGCAGCAGATAATAAAGACAACCACAAGACGTTCTAAAGTTATGTAAAGAATCTCCATGGCAATAGCCAAATTTGCTCTTAGCTACTGCACAATGGTACCTCCTATACTGAGCCAACAGATATTGCCAATACACTGGCCGACCAATTCAGTGCCAACTTTACCCCTCTCCCCCCAAAGGGCCAGTCACAATACCAGTAGATTGCCAGTCACCCAGTATTACTGCTGCACAGGTTAAAACAGCACTGTCCAAGGCCAAGAATACAGCTTCTATGGACCTGACAATATCCCTGGCTGTGTTCTACATGAACTACAGAGTGAACTGGTACCTCACCTGTGTGCCCTGTTCAATCACAGTCTCACCTCGGGCTTTGTCCCTACAGAATGGCACACTGCTACAGTCATCATCTCCACAAAAGAGGAGTGACTACAGACCCTGGGAACTATCACCCCATTAGCCTGATGAGTCTGATATGCAAAGCTATGGAATGCATCATCATAGACCTAATAAACAAGGATATAGGAAATCTCCAAACTCTTGATCCCACACAGTTTGGTTTTGTGACAGGTAGATCATGTCTGCTCAACTTGGTCAACTTCTTTAAGTCAGTCACCAGAGCTGTGGAGGAAGGCAAGGTGGTTCATACAGCCTACCTTGATCTGACCAAGGCCTTTGATACCATTCCCCAGTCAGGAATCATAGAAAAACTCACTAAGCTAGGCATCAAGCCCTATATCACTAGGTGGGTTACAAACTGGCTCACAGGTAGAACCCACAATGTGAAAGTAGCTGACTCCAAGTCAGACTGATGACCAGTCATAAGTGGAGTCCCACAGGGTTTGGTCCTGGGTCCTCTCCTGTTTGGTATCTACTTTTCTGAAGTCCAGGCCAACATTAGGGGGGGCTCTGGCTGACAAAGTTTGCAGACAATTGCAAGTTGGGAGCTATTATTAATCAAGGCAAGCAAGTAGCTTCATATGAATGGCAAGTGCAAAGGCCAAAAGTTGAGTAACGTAAATACAAAAAAAAAAAAAAAAAAAATATATATATATATATATATATATATATACACACTTAAAAATAGGAAGGATTTGGTCATTATACAGGCCAATAAAGGGGGATCGATAGTGGATTATGTATGAGGCGGACGTCAATAGACAACTTAGTGATGGGAGATTTTATATGATCATGCCCATTGATCCCACCCCACATTTTAAAACACAAATTGATGAATTTTTGGATTTGGCCTTTGATGAGAGTATCATTGATGAGAAAACATGTTTCCATCTTAAGGTTAAGGAACCAGCCTCACAATTTCTTTATTTGTTGCCCAAAGTGCATAAGAATCTTCATAACCCACAGGGGAGACCAATTGTCTCAGGCAAGGGTTCATTAACTGAACCCATTTCTGTATATCTAACCAAGTATTTGAAACCCTTATTGCAAGCCATTAGGGCTAAAATTAAAGATACTACAGAATTTTTAAATATCATTGCTGATGTACAATTGGAAGATGGATGGTTGTTTTGTACTTTGGATGTTACATCACTTTATACTAGCATTTCTCACTGGGCAGGGTTAATGGCATTGGATTTTTGGCTTACTGAGTTGGGGTTATATATCCCTGGGTTTAATACCTTCCTTCTCTTCTTAACCGAGCATGTGCTAACAAAAAATATCTTTTTTCTTCAGTGGTAAGTGTTATTTACAGATGAGGGGTACTGCAACGGGGGCTTCTTTTGCCCCCATATATGCAGATCTTTTTGTGGGTTATGTTGAACATTTTATGATTTATGATAGAAGTCATAACATTTTCATTGATGAAATCAACATTTGGAGAAGGTTCCTGGATGACTGCTGGATGGTTTGGAAATCTGATGCATATTTGGGAGAATTTGTGCAATATCTGAACGAAAACAAATGGGGTATTCACTTCACAGTTAGTTTTGATAGGAAATGTATTCCTTTTTTGGATATGATGATCAATAAACAGGAAGATGGTACCCATCAGAGTACAGTTTATAGGAAGCTGTTTCATTCTAACTCCCTTCTTCATGCATCCAGCTGTCATCCAGGACGTATTGTTAAAAATATTCCTAAATCTCAATATATGAGGATTAGACACACTTGCTCCAGAGAAGTGGATTTTGCACATTTAAATGATAATTTAACTAGGAAGTTTATTGAACGGGGATACTTTGCCAAAGATTTAATCCAAACCAGTGATACAGTTGGTAAGGTGCCCAGAGTGGAATTGCTCAGTTATCAGAGCCATAAGTCCAACAGTGGATCTAAAATTAGATTCATGACTACTTTTGGTAGGAATCCTAAACAGTTGACTAATTTAATTCAATGAAATTGGGATATTTTGTTATCAGATGAACATTTGGGTGAAATATTGGATAATAGGTGTGCCTTTTCCTTTCATAGGGGTGTCACTTTAGGTGGATACCTCAGTTTTTATAAAAAAACACCCATTTTCCAATATGAAAATCCAACACACATTAGATGGCACTAGATCATTTGGATGTTTCCCTTGTGAACATTGTAGTTTTTGTAGATATGTGCTTAAAACAAAGGAGTTTACAACTAAAAACACCAAACGTATTTTTGAGAATCAGACGTTTGCTAATTGTAGTAGTAATTGGGCAGTGTATTTGGCTGTTTGCAATTGTTCTGCATTTTATACTGGTCAAACATCCAGATCCCTAAAACTGCGTATCTCGGAACATCTGAGTAATATAAGGAATAAGGCTATTACCAATGCACTATATAAATATACTCTTGTTCATAAAATGGCCAATTTTCATTTTACTATTATTGACAAGGTTGGTAGCCAAAGATTTAATAAAACCAACTGGCATGAATTTTAAATAAAAAGGAAAAAGCATGGATCATTAGACTGGGTGGGTTATTCCGACCTGGCCTGAATGAACATTTGTAAAGACTTATGATTATTGTTTAGTATGGTGTGTACAACATATATATGTGTTATCACCTTTTTGAATTATTGTTTTTTATTAATAGGTATGCTCATCTTTATATTAAGGGTAATATAATAGTTAGGCTAGTTAACTATTAGGGACTTTGTATTGGTTGCAAGGGTGACTGTCATTGTATAAAAGGGAATACCATTGGGTGTTGGATCACATTGATAAAGGCTTTTGGGCCAAAACCAGTCTGTATGAAGATTTAGGAAAGTCTTTGTTTTCTAAAATGTACTAAGACATAATAAAATCTCTGATTCTCCGTGTGTTGCTGGCTGTTTTTTGTATTTACGTTACTCAGCTATTATTAACCCCCCCCCCCCCGAGTGATGTTGATATCCTGCAGAAAGGCCTCACTGAGACCAATGACTGGTGTCAGAACCATGGCCATAAGCTCAATGCCAAAAAATGTGTCATCATCCCCTTTGGGAAAAACCCAGTTCCCATGAATTACCACATCGATGGTAGTCCACTGAACACAGAAGGCATTATAAGAGATCTGGGAACACAGGTTGACAACAACCTCTCTTTTGACCACCACATTAACACTGTGGTCAGAAAGTCCTTCAATGTGGCACATCTCATTGCTAAGGGTTTTGCATCCAGAAGAAAGAGGTCATTGTCTCCCTCTACTCTTCCCTCATTAGGCCAATCATTGAGTACAATGCCCCATTTGGCATGTACTTCACTAAACACCTGCAACAACTGGAGAGGCTGCAAAAGTTCCTCACAAAGAGGATCCTAGGCCTTAAACATTTGTCCTATATTGACAGACTCAAAAAAGTCCAACTATTCTCTGTCTCATATTGCCTACTTAGAGGCGATTTCTGCTTGACTTACAAACCCATGTCTGACCCAGCTCTGTTAGAAATGCTACATCTAAAGAAATCCCAATCCCTCCACACCACACACTCCAGAGACCTCACCCTCATTACCACAATCAACAGAACATGCTGGAGGGACAGGTTCATAACCCAGAGACTGCCCATGCTATGGAATAGACTCCCCATACATGTCAAGTAGAGCACCTTACTGTCCCTCTTCAAGAGAAATCTTGATGAGTGAATGGAAATAGAAAATGTACCCCAGGGATCACTTCAGTGGCTCTACTGGACAGAGTCACTGGGAACTAAGGTCAGGTGGCACAATGCCAGGGTAATCCTATGGGCTAGGCTTGTAAAGGCTCCTGAGCCATTAGCCTAGTATAGACCTATGAACCTATGAGGGGAATGCATTGGGACATCATGTACTTAGCTATGGAACAACACATAACATTCAGTTCCTGGCTTTAGAATTAGTTCATTGTAATGATAGACTAGGTAATTTGAAAAATTTGACTGAGATGAGGGAAACTAAATGGATTATTAAGATGCAGGCTGACAAAGGGTTTGGGCTTAATGATAAAGTTATATCAAAGCCCTTTTTATGAGCCAGACCTTTAAAACATTGATAAGAACGTTAAGCCACAGTAGGCTGCTATGTAGTTTAGTATGGACTTATTTTTTGTATATTTCTATTGATATTCATATTTATAAATTAGTATCATATAGTATATACATGTGTTATTTATAGATTTCCTATGTTCATAGTTCCATAGGAGACATCTTATTTTATGATGTATTTTATGCAAATTTTAAATAACTGTATGTGATTTGCCTTCTGATATTAGTTGATTCATTTTTAAGAATGTGCTCTGAGGTTCATATTAGTTTTGAGCGTTGTGCAATATATGTGCTTTAGAGATGTGTGACAATGTTTTTTATATGTGCTCAGCACACTTATTCAGCATTTTATCTGCAGCAAAACTTTTTAGTTAGGAAGTCCTGAGTTTGTTAATGGGTTACTTGATTGCCTAATTGATACTAATTGAACGCTTTAGAAGAGTATATAAATGTGATTCATTATACTGTTATTTTGTTTAAAGTCTGATGAAGCGTTGTTTCAGACATGAAAGTGTTTACTAAATAATAGTGTTTCTTTTCATCTCTCCAAGGCTGTGTTTGCTGCCTCTTTTTATATTTTGAGAGTATAACAGGTACTGGCTGTGTTCCCACCTGTGCAGTTTAAATAAGGCCATATTCCCACCCTTTGCTGTCATTGGTCGATTTTGAAAATGTTGAGTACAGTTTAGCAGTGCGTAAACCCGCTTAGCCGATTTTAGCAATGCTTAAAGGGGAAATTGTTGAGCACTGCTTATCAGTGAGCAAATCCACTTAGCTGAGCTGACTGTTGCTTAGCATTCATGTCTAAGCATTGCTTAAACCAGCTAAGCAAAGCTGAGCACTGCTAATCATTTTTAATTTTTAGATATATTAGAATAATGACTTCATTTAGTAAGTGTATATGATTTACTTTACATGACATCCCTCTATGTGCTTTCTTTACATTACCAAGGGGTGTGACTATACTGTATGGGACACTTGTGTATACATGGGTGATTTCACATGTTATATGCACTCACACTTTCATTTTAGACCAGCTACACTACCCTGGTTGACAAATATCACTTACTACATCATTTACAAAAAAAAAATTATTTTAGCAATGCTTTCCTATGAAAAATATAGTGCCTGGTTTGGTACTCGAACCGTGAATGCCTGCACTCCAACCATTACACTATCCCGGCATTAGCATTTTAGCTGTATATTTTTATTTATCTCCTCTGGGGTGTTTAAGCAATGCTGGGCAGAGGGCCATAATGCGCACACCCGCTCAGCTACACTTAAACATAACTTAGTAGGGAAAAAAATATTTGTAATTATTTATGGCCTTGTACAGCTTTATTAATCTAGGAGGTTGACAGGTATGTGAGGCATTCTGCAGACACCTGTACAGTTGAGGGTATGGCCGTACGGCACTCTCAGATGGCAGGCATTTGTGTTTCAGTCTTCATACCCTTCAGGAGGTCCGTACTAATGTTAACCTTTTATCCTGTCAGCTTTCAGGTTTGTCAGTGCAATGTTTAAAATGTGTCTCTATTTTTGTGGCTTTGTCCCCCATTATTTATGGCTTTGTACTGCTTTTTTGGTTTGGGAGGCTGAGATGTATGCAAGGCATGCATCTGGGCATTTTGCAGAAACCTGTACAGTTAATGGCTATGGCCGTATGGCACTTTTACAATGTCAGTGGACACTGAAATATTGTTTGAAAGTGCTATATGGCACTTTCTGAGTGCAGGGGGCATGTTTGATGTCCATGCACTTCTTAATCATGCCCCCTGCACTCATTCACTGTTCATGTCCATTTAGCCTTAACAGCAGTGTGCCTTCATCAATATGCAAGGTGTGCTGCTGTTACAGCTAAGGCTAAATGGACATGAACAACTCCATGCAGGAATAGCACTATTCTTGCACGCAGTTTATTGAATCCAGGGGACCCTTTTTAGACCAGTAATAGCAGCAGCAGGTATTGCAACAGAAGGAATTTATGTATTTTTGGATAACATATTAAATCCAGTAGTTAAGGAATGTCGTACTTTTATATAAGATCCTGAGATCTTTTAGACAAGCTAAAAATTATACATTTAATAAAGAAAAATCATTTATGTTTGCATAAGATATTGTTTCACTTTATACATGTATTCCAACTGAAGAAGGGGTGGAGTTTGTGAGATTATAATTAACTAAATATGCTAATATGGGAACTGGATTATAATACCTTATGTGTCTTAATGCAGATTATATTAAATAACATTTTTTTTATTTAACAAAAAATATTATAAACAAGTTAGATGTATAGCAATGGGGTCAGCAGCTGCCCCCTTGTTTGCAAATCTGGTGATGGCTTGGTGGTAAGCATTTATTTTGGTAAATGTGGAATCATTTAAGCAAGTGTTTTTTATAAACATTTTGTTGATTTTTTTATTTGTAAAGCATCAAAACGTATATATAAAGTCTTTATAGATAAATTAAATAAAACTACTATTTTTGAATTCAATAGATAAATTAAATAAAACTATTATTTTTAATTCTCCAAGTGTATTGAAACAGAAGAAGAAATGTTTTAGAAGTAATTATTAGTGTAGGGTATAAATGAATATGCTTACAGTAAGATTTATAGGAAAGATACCTTCAGCAGTAATTATTTGCACTGACTGAGGATATCTTATGATGGCAGACCATTTATTTAACATAGGTTCTTGTAAAAGTTCACTATTGTTGTGCTCCTTGAAATGTATTCTTAATGTGCCTGCTTTATCCTTTAAGGCCTATCTCTAAGCATATAATCTAATAACCTCTCAGGATATTTCACCTACACACATATAAGAGTGGAGGCTTTACTTAGATAATTGGTTGCTTAGTTATTTATTAAATCAGAATTATCTCCCACTTCTGTACTGATTCAGCAAAACATTGTAATAATTGCATTTTCTAAAGGCCTCACAAATATTGCATCCTCCTTTTCTACTGCCCTGATTTGCATATTATATTGCTACTTCAGCTGCAAAAAGCTTGTTTACCCAGATCCAGTTTAATGGACTTCAGTACAACCTGATATAGTGTCCCTGCCAATGAATGTTACTGCTACAAGTCTTTGATAGCTTGTAGCATAACAAATACTCTTTTTGACTTTTAGTAAATGTATAGGCACCATTACAGTAGTCTAATGTTTTCCTAGGCAATTACTTTCCATGATATTAACACTGTGTTCTGATAATGGAAATGGAATTCTGTCAAAGGAGGTGATATGACTTACAGATTGAAGACACTGTAAATAGTGTAGATAGCTACTGTATGAGGAGAAGTTAGGAGTGAAATAAGTATATTTGTTGATGTTTGAGTGAATGGTGCTTCAAGCATCTGCTAACATATACCTTATAATTAACTGTCTTAGCAGCTTGAGGCAATTTTATAGATTTCATTTATGAGAATGGCTCTATCTAGTACTGGGCTGAGTGCCATCTTAAAATTACCTGCTTCATAAATAGATTGGCAGCAGCAGCAACCTCCTTTTCCATTTTGTACATGGACTCAGGGTGTCACATCAACAGTGAATAAATCACCTACAGCCAATATTCACACTGGCTGTTTTTTAGATAAGTAATTCTATTTAAAGGACTTACAAAACCAATTTTTTGAAAGAAGGATGCTAATCCCATGCTCAGATCACAGACAATGATAAGTACAAGTCTCTCCATACCATTTCTATTCTGTACTACAGCCATCTTCCATCTTTACCATCAAAAGTATCCTCAATTACACATTTCAGTTGTTTGCTAAAAGTGATGGCAACTACCTTTTTGTTAATTTTGTGAAACCAGTTATAAACATACCTTCCCATCATCTTAACAAAACAACTCATTTCCCTTTAGTATCTTGCAAAAGTAACTCTTGAGAACTTATAACAAGAACAAAATATAAAAAGCATTATTTTAATCTGTAAGAAGATGAGAAAATAATTTTACATATTTTGCCCACTGATAAATCCAATAGGTTTATGAAACCGGATAAAGAAGGTGGTGTGGTAATATTGAAAAGCCACGACTAAGATGGAAAGATGATTGAATTTTTGTGTAATGGAACATTTTATAGACAATTTTCAAAGAACAAAATTAATTTTGTCCACAGAAAATAATTTTGTGGATGAACAGTTTATATATAGAGTTTTGGATTTGTAATGACTTTATGAATTTTCTAAAGATACGTCTAACTATAATGCCCTCCATTGTTGGAATTCCATAGGTTTACAAAAATCAAACTGATCCTCCATTACTATGTATTGTGGCTTCTTATAGTTCTAAGACTGAACATTTAGCTGTTTTAGCAGACAAAAATTGAAGAATTTATTTTTAGACAAGCCACATATATTGAAGGATTCATGGAATTTTTTGCACAAACTAGTCTCTGTTGCATTTAATGGCAAACATTTATTTGTAAATAGATATGAGAGATTTGTTTTCAATAATTCCTCATTACATTGGTGTTGAATGGTTCCATCAAGCATTGTTGGCTATCAAGACCCTAAGCCATAATGACATTTTATTATTGGAAGTTTGTATGGGTATTGTTTTAAAGAAAACTTTGTCTATATTGATGGAGAATTCTTTCAACAAACAAAAGGGTTTTAATTTTTCCATGTCTGCACACTTAAGATTTTTGGATAACATTTTTATTTCATGGTCTGGTTCTATGGAAACATAGAACTATTGTTTTTCAATACATAAATAACTTTGTTAGCTTTTTAACTTTTAATTGTGTGAAAAGTTCTGTGGAAATTAACTATCTGGATGTTCTTATAACTAAAGACCTTTACAGTATGAAATAAGAATATAACATTTTTAGGAAAATAACATTTTCTATTAGTTATTTACAATTTTTGAACAGCTATCCCCTATGGCAAAATAAAAATCTTGTTAACAGCCAGATGGTAAGGCTTTCAAGGCTTGTTTCAGATAATTCTCAATTTGAAAAAGAGCTAAATAAGTGTAGGGATTTATTTACGGAAAGAGATTCCCCACCTTCTTTGGTATCCATGATTCATGAAATATTACAAGGGTGACAGGCAAAGTTTATACCTATTTTAAATTGCCCAGATTCTATAAATTCTTGCAGGCAGGGTATACAAGGGGTTCTGACTTTCCAAGGCCATGTTTTTAACCTTAATCATAGAGCTTGGAAAGTTTGGAATATTTTTGTGATAAATTAGACAGCAGTATTTTCATCAAATGAGTACATTGACACATTAGGAGCTGGCTCCATTTTTGTATACAAAAGGAATCATAATTTGAAGGGGCTTAGAAAAGGGGTTTAAAAGATCTTGATATGGTGTGTTCACACATTAATAATCGTGTGCTACCATTTTTTCACATACCTAGAGTCTTTCTCTTTCTTTTGTGATGATGTAATGGTTTCCTGCTTTGTAAATGCAATTTACTGGAGATTCTGTTGTATTACTTTATTCTTACTTTCTGCTGGCAAACTTTAGCTCTCCACAAACTTATGAGGACAATACTTCCTGTCTTTGATTCATCACTCTTTACTTTTATGATGCAAAGTTGGATCTTTCCTATATTCCTGCACTACTAGACTAGGTCTCTTTCCTCATTTTTTGTACGCAAATGTGTTAATGCTGCAAAAAGACTGGGTGCAGTATGTCTGTTTATTAATGAAATACGTTTTTCATTGGCATACATTTTACAGGTAAAATAAACTATAAACTATGAAACTCATATCTAACATTAGTGTCTGAATATAATCCTCAGTGATTTACTAGAAAATTGAAAGTTTTGCAAGAGATAGGCAGGGTAAAATATACCACAAAATCAGGGGCATTCTGCAAAAATTCTGGACAGAAGAAAGGTAAGAATCAGTGATATTAGGAAAAATCAAAGACAATCAATGTGATTTGCTTGTCTGACAATGAAACAGAAACAGCCGTCACATTTTTCTTTTCACATAAAAGGAATGTAGAATACATGGGTGGTTGAAGACAATGGCATTAACCAACAAGGTGTAACTAACTTATAATCAAAAATTAGATGAAAAATACAAGTAAAAGTGCCCCAATCTGAAAATCATCTCTGTGCACCTTCCTCTCTCCAGCTGGCTAGGTAAAGGACACTGGTGACCCCTGTGAGATGTAATCAACAAGGAAGCAGAACTTCTTGTGGAGTAATCAGTGAGGGCAGACCCTATCATGGCTATGGAGGACATTTTTGAAAGCGGTCTTCCTTAAAAAGAAAAGTGAGAATGCAAACTTAAATGAAAGGAGGAAAGCCAAGGTAAACAACAAGAACAGTAGGCTACTTTGATTTGTAAGTTTGTGAATGCTCTGTAAGGGTATGGTTAAATGTGGATCATGTTCCCAGTGCAGGTATAGCTTGCATATTATTAATACTACTGTTAGTACATACTCCAAAGTTATTTCTTATAATGGGAAATACAGCATTGAAACAAAGAGGGCTAGTTGTTTACCATTTTCATCTTTTTATGTAGAGAAAACTGAATGAGGTCTGTGATGCAGTATTTATGAACCTGTATATGCGATCAAAAGGGGGTAATGAAACTAATGCTCTAAGTAAACATTTCAAAATGTGTTCTATTTTTAAGAATTTTTTTTGTTTTTTTTTATTCTTGAAAATGTTCCCTTTAACGAAAGTGGAGGTAATTGGGAAAAAAAGCTTACTTTTAGAGAGTTATATTAGCAGAGTTTATTAAATGCAGGAACATCACCAAGTTTAAACAAACACATCTCTCTCAGTAGTGCTGTACAGCTTAAATCAGTAATTCTTTCACTGGAAAAGTTATTTTACAAATTTGTGGTAATGTTTTTTGTTTTTACTGTATGTAGTGCTTTAAATGTATCTTAATAACAACACATTACTCTTAAAAAGTGTCTTGTTAAATCATTTTAGCTGTTTTTTTTTCATTAAATATGTAAATATTTTTAAGTAAGGTTCTAAAGTTCCTGTTGGATGATGTCATGTAAATATAATTTTATTTAAATGTTGTGTTTAATTTATACAGTTAGTTCTGATGAAATTTCCTTATGTTAATGAAAAAAGTGCTTAATTAACTTAATGAAGGAAGTTTTGTGATCCTGTGTGCCATACCACATATATTTTTTTATTTTTTGATACTGTGTTTTTTGCTGTTTCACTATTTTTTTGTGGCACTTAAGAACCTAGACTTCTGTAGTTTCTGGGGAACTGCCTCATGCTTGTGTTGTATTCCTAATCCTCTCACATTTCATGAACTTAAAATATATTCACTATGGGATAATCATCTATTTCTTAGAATATATGCAAAAATTATATTAAAATCACTGACAATTTACATAAATCCAGTAAGTGGTATAAGGTAGGGGACTGGGATTCTATCCACTTGGGTCTACTTCTATTTACCGAAAGGCCAAAATACCAATGACCACAACGCTGAGACAAAAATTACAAAACACGGAATCACGAATCAGGTAAGTATGCACAGGGCAAGTGAATACTTGCCCAAAACAACAGTAACTAACAACACACCACCTAAAACCACCTAGGTGGGGGGGGGCTACACACTCCCACACCTACCGATGTGGGGGTTTTGCCCAACCAACTATATATATCAACTCAGGAGTTGCAGTACAGTGGAGAAATGGCATAATCCCCCAATGGACACATATTCACTTGCCTGTGCATACTTACCTGATTCATGATTCCATGTTTCATGATTTTCATCTCGGCATTGTGGTCATCGGTATTTTGACCTTTCAGTAAAAAGAAGTAGACCCATCCGCTCATAGCATTCAGGTAATAAACTAGGGGGTTGGAGTTGTATTCACTCATAGCAATTGGGTACCACAGGTTGGTTACCTGTCTCCAGACAGATAGGCAGAAGTGGCACTTTACTGAGAATATAACATGCATGAGGCAGAAGTGGCACTTTACTGAGAATATAACATGCATGCTTTCATTAATAACACTTTACAATAGAGGACTCAACTTATTGAGCCAATACATATCTGCAGACATTGAGGGGAATTTAATAAAGCCTACATGATAATTCTGACTGTGTGCATGTTGTGGCATGATGCTCACATGGCCACAAAAACTTTTAAATTCGGTAAACTCATGTAGCGGTTTGCATACACTTACAAACACAGAAAATTCCCTGGAATGTAAATTACAGCATAAGTAGCTGAATTGTGTGTTAATGAAGAAAACCAACATGGTGGAGAGATTCAACAAGATGTAAAGTGACTGTGTAGACTCCATGTTTGTGTTGGCCATCTATTCAAAGGTTTTCTGAATACAGTCACACAAAGGAGTCTACACAGAAACAAGAGCAAGTAAATGTCTATGCCTTTGTACAGAACAGACCCTAACGTAACTCCACACACATTATGACATTATCAGACATGTTGGATGGTCAAAAATTATATTAACAATAGCAACAATGCCTTATTAAGTGCCATGACACTACTGCAGCTTTGCACCCTCACCCCTGAATGAACAATGTACTCATAACCAATGTGGACAGCTAAAAGTATAAACCCCATGAAACACAGAATCCAAAACCTGCATTTCTCTGTGCATATAAATACCTCAGTAATACCGTCCCTTGACTGTATAACATTGGGCTCCCCTTCACTTTTCCTGCCTACATGGTTACCAACCATGTAGATTCAGGGCTGTCAGCACAGTGAAAATGCAAATGAGGTCAAAACTCATTAGAATTGCTGAATCCCAAAAACTTGTAAGGATGTTCAGTTTGTGTAGGCACTCCTGTAGTGTTCGTGTTGAATGCATGGTATGAAGAAAATGAAAACACTGTCATCTGTGTTAGCATATCTGGTAGGAGATTTGTGTATATTCTCAGATTGACTTGATTGTATGCCAGCAGGTATAATTGTGAAAATGTAAATACGTTTTTAAAATGTTGAGTATCTCCCTGCTGTTAGCTTTTTTATACATTTCTAATTGCACATGCTTGTGAGGGAGATTCTAAAATACAAACTGTCTGCAGAGAATCTGCTGAACAGTAGGTGATGTCATTAGAATGTTCCTGGTTGCTTGGTGATTATATGAACAGCTGATAGGAAAAATAACTTTGCAAACAGCTGACTCTTATTTTTAAAATAAGACAGTTGAGACTGTTAACATGGACTATATAGAAGAGACTGTTGAAATCAGTTGTTGGCAGTTAGTGAAGAGCAGCAGATGGTTGAGAGTTACAGTTACGGTGCTGTGCAGAAGATACCTGGAAAAAGGACTCACTAGAAAGGTAAGTCTGCCTTTACCTTTCCATTATGTTTTAGATTAGATCAGGGATAGTATTCTGTAGTTAGACTAGGAAAGTTCAGTTATTTAGATATAGTTTTTCTAAAGATAATGGACTTATCCTACAGTTTCATTTCATATTTCTGGTGACTGAATTCTGGTGTTTATTGAAAATTATTAATTTACATTCTTGTAATCATTTTACTTATTATTAAATGTTTCTCATTACTTTACATTGTGGCTGAACAATCAGTGTGTTCTTTAGAGATTGGAGAGTGATTGTACCTGTTTGATATTCCCCATGTCACCTTGAATGCCTGGCTGCTTCTGGTCATAGCAAACATTTATTTTGATATTTAATTTTTAATAACTGATTACTCTTCGAAAGGAGTGTAGACCTGTCTGACTCTGGTAGCAGCATTACCATTTGTATTGGGGAGGGGACACAGCTGGAAATCTGTGTCATCCTTCCTATAAGTGTTTGAGTGTATGAGATTTAAATTTATTTTGAGTGTGAGTGAGTCAAAGGTCTTAAACTGGAATGCATTGCTCTGAAGTGTATGATAAGGGATTACATTTGGGATGGACAGAAGTATATAGTCCAGTCCCAGGAAAATAGAGCATGCTCCAGTTGTGCTCTTAAGGGAAATTGTGGAATTTTACTCTTGTGTGCAGTGTTCTGGTGTTTTCCATGATGCTCCCACACTAGAGTCAGTGGTGAGGATTGAGACTTCTTAATTACTGACCCAGGTTTTAAGTAGGTGGCATCACATTATTGGTGGCAGTCTGGTGAGATATTATCCGGATGTCACACATGGCAACAGTGAATGATGACATCAGGATTGTGTGTCAGGTTATACTTACAGAGGTGTACATGGAGATCTGTGAAGTGTAAAAGTGCATGTAAGCAGTGCACAATTCACAAGTTCTGTATTATCTTTTTTATTGTTTGTTAAAATGTATCAACTTGGCCTACTTTAAGTTAAAATTTATTTTTTAATTTTCATCCTTGTTTGCGGGATTTAGTGTTTAGTGCAACCACAGGAAATGGAGCAATGAATGGCAGGTTTCTTGGTGCTTGTCACATAACTATTCCTGTGGCAGCATGTGTATTTGTAGGGCTAGAGCATAGAAGGTCCTAGGTTGTACTACAGTGTCTGAAACCTTCCCTCTACCTTTTGAGTTTCATGTTTGCACAATATCACAGGCATGGACAAAAGTTATAAGATCCTCATGTGTTCACCTTATTTCAGCATCGCTGCATGAGTGGCATGTAGGTGCGCATCAGGCACCAATGGGTGCCAATGGAGTTCATATATTCAGAAAAGAAGTAGATGTTTTCCATAGATGCTAATTACAGCATATGTAGGTGATTATCAGTACAATGGAGTTATTCAACAAGATATAAAGCATCCATATAGCCTAGATTCTGTTTTTTTCTTGCATACTTCAATACCATGAGAGTAGACACAAGGAAATTCTAGGGCTGAAATAAAATTGTCTCAACTGCTGCATTTGCAAGGTAAGTCATGAACCTAGCATGTATTCTTTAATAATATTATGACATATCCTTGCATATCTTACCTTGGTGCAGTAATGAAGTAAATAGTGGTAGATTTGTACAAAAAGTATCTTAACAGGTGACAGCAGACACATATTTTACTTATGTGTGCCCATTACTAAGTTTTTCTTTCTTATTTTTCGCGTTTTTCATTGCGCATTTTGTGTGTTGTGCCTCATAGCGCAAACAATGGAAGCAAGTAATGGCTGTGTTTATCTATTTTGCGCAAAGCATGGCAGACCACCTACAAAACAAATGGCCAAATATATTAACTGGATACATTCAATTAATGCTTTTGGCCATCACAAAAACCTGGTGTGGTGTACAAATGGTACTGGGTTCTAGTACAGAGTTTGCAACCTTTGTTTTACTGCTCTGACATTGCAGTTTACAGCAGTGAAGTGCATCATCGACAACTATTTCCTCAAGGTTCTTGTGGCAACAGGTGTAAGTGTAGGACTGCCATACACATAGTTACAGGTTTAAATACACTATATTCCATCTAGTATTATTTTTATTGATGTTAGCAATGTGGCTTGTGTTTGCACACCACTTACCTATATGCAAACAGGTGTAACTCACATGTGTACACTTTGTTAACCATTGCACAAATCCACTGCTCTCTACGCTATGGAACTGTATATATAATACTTTCTTATTGGTGTTTATTGTCCATTTCCTTTCTATAACATAAAATTACATGTGGAAACATTGCCAATTCAGGGCACAGTCTAAGTATACATCATATATTCACAATACATACGTGTTGCCTCCCCAGGCAGTACAACCCTTGGGGCTCAGTATTTTTTGCACACATATATCAACCACACTACAAAATGTAATATATAATGTTGTGTGCTTCCTCGTGGGCAGTGCCAGTTGGTGGTGCTGACAAACTTGCTCTGATAAACTCAAACATCCAACTATGCTCAATAAGGGTACTTGTATTTTTACACAGCTAGGCTTCTACATACCTAGGACACGCTGTGCAGTTAGGCTACTGGCCCCATATGAATCTATGTGCCTATGCAGGCCTCCCAAAGTGTTGCCCCCCCACATGACCTTCTGATATCATCTACCATACGTTAACCTGCAGCCATGTAAAAGTCAGACTTGTGTTGTGGTGCTTGTGTATGTGTAAAGTACTGAGTTCTATAGTCTGTGTAGTCAGATAAGTAGGGGTTCTGTTCTCACTGCGGTCAACTTTGTGTGTGTGCCCAGCCAGAACAACAAGTGTGTATCCTGCAGTTACTAGCCCAATCCCATAAATTGACAATATTTTGATACTTGCACCTGCTTACCCATCCATGTTAGTCAGGCCTCCCACCTTCTTCTCTCCAACATGCACTGCTGAAGTGATCCACTATAAGTTGACCTGTAGACATGCAAAAGTCAGACTTGTGCTATAGTGCTTATGTAGAGTACTGTTTCCTATAGTCTGTGTACTTAGGTAGGAATTCTGTTCTCACTGCAGTTAACTGGGTGGGTATGTGTCTCAACTCAGCAGAGTAGATGTCCTACCCTACAGTTACTTCTCCAGTGACATGGCTTGCTAGCATTTTGATACCTGCACCTGCCTACACATCCATTTCAGGCAGCCCTCCCATCTTCATCTCTCCAACATGCACTGCTGATATCACACATTATAAGTTGACCTGCAGACATGTAAAAGTCGACTTTTCCATGCCATTTGCATAGAGTGTTGTGTTCTATAGTCTTTACACTTAGATAGATAAGGGTTTTGTTCTCACTGCAGTCAACTGGGGTGTGCATGTGTCTCAACTCAGCAGAGTAGATGTGCTATCCTACGGTTACCTCTCCAATGGCATGGCTTGCCAGTATTTTGATACCTGCATCTGCCTACACATCCATCTCAGGCAGGCCTCCCACCTTCTCTCCAACATGCACTGCTGATGTCATCCACTATAAGATGATCTGCAGCCATGTAAAAGTCATGGTGGAATATGTAAAAGCCAGACTTGTGCTGTGGCACTTGTGTATAGTACTGTGTTCTGTAGTCGGTGTACTTAGGTAGGGGTTCTATTCTTACTAGTGCCACATGTGTGTGTGTTTGTGTGTGTGTGTGTGTGTGTGTGTGTGTGTGTGTGTGTGTGTGTGTGTGTGTGTGTGTGTGTGTGTGTGTGTGTGTGTAAGCTGTTACTTAACATTACAGAGATCCTTTTACACCATGTGGGACACTGTTAACACCATATGCTCAACAGACAATGCTGATGTACCTCCATATGCTCAATAGACTTCACCTTAGGTTCATAGGAGGTTACTAGGCTATTGGCCCTAGGGACTTTGTAAACCTAGCCATGTTATACAATTGCTCCCTTACTGACCAACTTATATGGTCTATATTTGAAGTGCAAGTGTATAATCAGCACAGACTGCCCTTATCCAAGAGGGACATGGGTGACATGCCCAGTGTAAATCTATGGTCTCCTATCCAGTTGTCTAAGTTATGCTTAAATAGGGTCATTGAGGAGCTCTGTTTTATGTGAAATGGGAGTTTGTTCCAGAGAACTGTCAATTTCTGGGAGACATATCTGTCTCTTCAGCATGCACTGTTTATGTGACAAGCTAGGGTAAGATCCCTACATTGAGTGAATCTTGTCCTATGTGACTTGTGGATGTACAATATTTTCACTAGTTTCATTAGGCCAGGGTCTGAGACTGGTATGTAGGCCACACACAAGTTGCCTCTCAGGAGTCTGTAAGATACAGAGTACAGTGACAGGGCCTGCAGTCTGTCCATGCAGGTTGCATGTGAAGGCCCTGAATTGTCTTGTGAGAAACCTCTGAGGTCTCTTCAGCTTCTGCAGGTGTCTGTTGAGGTACATACAGAAGGGAGCATTGTACTCTATTACTGGTCTGATGATGGATGAGTACAGGGGAGTTCTAACATCCTTAGCTCTGGGTGTGATGTCCTTACTTATGAGATGCACAACATAGAAGGCCTTAATTACCACTGTAGACACATGGTGATTGAAGTTAAGGTTGCTATCAACCTGTGTTCCCAAATCTCTCACCACAGGGTTTCAGCTAAGGGCATACTGTTAATATTGTAACGTGCAGGAACTTCCCCTTGGCCGAAAGGGATGATAACACATTATTTTGCATTTATTTTGGATCTGTGGCTTTGGCACCAGTCATTTGTCTGTGTAAGGCCTTTTTGTAGTATGCCAACATTATTGGGGACTCAATGATTGCACACAGTTTGTAGTCATCAGCAAACATGTTAAGCCACAGGCCATCTATTTTCCCCTGGACATCTGAGAAATACATTCCAAACTGTAGGGGGCTCAGCACAGATCCTTGTGGTACATCAGTGGTAACTGGTCTACTGCTAGAGGTGGAATCCCCAAGTATGTGTTCTGTTGGTGATCCAGTTGACTAGCCAAATAGTAACATATGGATTAATTTCTAGCTGTGTGAGATTATCAATGATGCCTGAGTGGGGGGACTGTGTCAAAACACTTGGCTAATTCAAGATAGGCTGTATGTAGTGTTTTGCCTTCATCCGTGACTTTGGTGACATTCTCAAAGAAGTCTACCAAGTTTTAATAAGCATGATCTACCCTTAACAAAGCCAAATTGTGTTGGGACAAAAGTTTGAAGGTCACCTATTTCTTTGTTGATAAGGTACATGAT
Source organism: Protopterus annectens (assembly GCF_019279795.1). Lineage (NCBI taxonomy): Eukaryota > Metazoa > Chordata > Ceratodontiformes > Protopteridae > Protopterus > Protopterus annectens. The sequence goes on along the minus strand of NC_056735.1, from coordinate 1,028,797,658 downwards.
TATTCTCTCCATGACCTGGAAGATATGGCTAGTTAGGCTTAGGGGTCTATAGTTCCCAGGGTTTATTGATGGACCCCTTTTGTGCAAGGGAATTACTGTTGCTGTATTTCACTCTGCTGGGAAAAAGCCAGTACTTACACTGTGGTTGAAAAGAGTACCAACTGGTTCTGCTAGGTCCTGTTTCAGACCATTTAGTAGGCAGCATGGGATGTTATCCAGTTCCTTAGAGATTGTGTTTTTGGCCATGGAGAATGTGGTTATGAACTGCTCTTAGGAGATACTAGATAGAGTTTGTCCCAAATGTGTCTGGTAGCAGGTTGGCAATGTCCTCAGGGTCAGTATGAGTGGTACCATCTACTACTAGTTCGTCCAGCACAAAGCTGGCTCTTCACTTTTATATTTCTGATGTAGCTAGAATGCCTAATGATTATCTTTAGTTAGGGATGCTAGTTTATCTTCATACTTGGCTTTAGAGAACTTTACAAGATAGCTAATTTGCTTGTTGAAGCTGTGGAGGGAGTCTTTCCTCTGCTGAGTCAGTTCCCTGTTGATCTTAGACATTACTTTCTTGCACTTGTTGTATAACCTATTTATGCTTGATGCCCACCACAGTGGTTTGTTTTTTTCTGTGAGGACCTTGTTTTGATCTGTTCAGGTTCAGCTGATTCTATACATTGGTATAGGTGTTTATACAGGCCATTTGTGTACACCTCTGTATATCAGTAATTGTTGGCAGTGGTAGCAGGGGGTTTTCAGGGATCACTTAGGATGCTATACTTTGCTTTGGAGAAATGTTTCATCCTTTCTACTCATGGGGGATGTAAGGTCTGATTGCAAATTTGAATGAGACTGAATTCTGATCCGACATGACCGGGGGTGCAACACACAAGGATTAGTTCAGAGATCCCCTATATTGGTGAGTAATAAGTCTAGGACATACGTGCCCCTTGTGGGGGTGCAGACTATCTGCAACAGAGCATGTGTATTAACAAAGTCCAGGAATTTTAGTGTGAGCCTGTTTGTGCTCATATATAACTCCCAGTTGATTGAAGGATAGTTGAAATCACACATCACAGAGTTGTTTGGCTGTATAGTGAGTAACTCAAGTAGGTCCAAGTAGACAGATTTTTTTTGTGGTTCATGGTGGGGGATTTGTAAACAGTGATATGGAAGGGGGGGTTTACCTACAGTTAGTTGGACTTGGAGTAGCACTATGGAGTCATACTGTTTGACCAGTCTTGAGGTGTATTTGTCTTTAATGAAGATGTATACATCTCCGCCTTGGGTTCTTTCATGCTCATTTTGATGTCCGAATGTGTGGAAGGCATTGTTTCCTTGCATGGCCAGGGGGCTCTCTGTGGCCTTGAACCTTGTCTGTTTGACTGCACAGACATGGGCATCTTCCAAGGTAAGAAGTGCTTCTAGTGAGTGCAGTTAATGGTTTACACTCCTTGCATTAAGCAGCATAACCTTCAGTTTGTCTCTAGTAGATTATTTTAGGTGTGGAATTTAGTTGTTCTGATATTGCCTAAAAAGGCCATTATGGGGGAGGCAAGTACCTTTGCCAGTAACTGAAAGCCAAGATGTGAAAGGTAAAGACCATGTCTGGCAAAGTAGTGTGGTCTGTCAACCATATCTTCCAAGGCTAACAGATACTGGGTACCCCCGGATTGACAACAGAAGCTAAGCCAATTGTTGAAGTCAATCATGTTTATATTGAGGCATCAGCCTGGGTGAAGGTGAAATGCTGCTTAGGGCTAGGGACATACCTGCCTGGAACAGATAATCTAAGAGTTCAGTCATGTTTCTCTTCATATGGTATAGCGAGGTCATTCACTGCAACATGGACTACGACAGAGTAATAATGGTACTTGTTATTGAAAGACTTGAGAGCGTGCATGATCTGACAGGCACTGGCACCTGACAGGCTGATGACCTTGATAATCTTCTTGTCTAGCCTGGTGAAGGGGTCATTTGTGTGTCTCACTATGAGGTTGCGTACGAGCAAGATATTTGGTTTTGAGGTTTTTTTTCTGAGCGGCTTATTGGCTGAGACACTGTTGTGTGTATCATTCATGTACTGGATTCTGTTGGGTCTGCAGTGTGTGCAGCAGGTTTGTGCATGGGAGGTCTTTGATCTTTAGGTAGGTTTCTAGTGAGTACCTCTGCATATGTGGGTTTATGTTTTGTGACCTTGTTATGTGCAAGAGGTGAAGTGTGTGTGCTGAAAACGTTTGATATCTGGTTTGTTGTTACGTGAGAAAAATAATTCCATATTCATAGTATAGATACAGCTCTCACATGCTGTATTTGTTTTACCAGTAACTGATTATCAGTATACATGTGGCAATTGCTATGCTGCCTCAGGATGCCCATGTCAACCAGACTGCCTGTAGAAATGGTGGAAACTTTCCAACCATTATGGAAGGTGTATACTGTAGTAACTATTGGGAGTGGGATAGATGGACCAGGATTTTGTGTAAGGCTAACAGAATGTATCTATTCTATGAAGGGATAGGTGTAGAAAAATGTGTCAATGTTTCACAAAGCACAAATTAGTTGGTTGCAGGGCATCAGTGCAAGCTCTGAGCATCTCTAGAACATTGAGTGCAAACCTGGCCAAACATGATGCTGGTATACAAGAGAAGTTAAATGATTTAAAAAAAAGCAAACAAAGGGAAAGGCCAAGAGTGAGTCTTATTCCAGCAATCCCTAACTCAGATGGGTCCTTGGCTGCACACCTCTGCCATAAGGGTACGGGGGGGGGGGGCTTCTTAATGTAAGAGTGCTGGTTTTACTACTCAAATGATACCAAATAGTTTAGATTCAGCAAGTCCGAATCAGGCCTATACTATAAAATGCAGAAGTACTAGAAATTCAATGTGTAGAAAATTACAATCACAACAGCAGAAAAAAAAAAACAGTTTAAATAAAACAGCAATTCAGTTGAATACTCCAACAAGAGTGTAGACAACAAACCTTCCTAGTGAGAAATAAGTGGTCTGGAACCCAAATGCTTAAACCAGAGCTAAGACACTTTCAGAATAACAGACACAATAAGATATCAACCAGCAATTTCCAGCTTAGAAGGGTGTAGGCTATCCTCTCCTGCCACAAGAGTCAACATCACAGACCTTTCTTATGTAAAATAACTGGTATTGGTGGCCAAGTGCTTAAACCATAACAAAGACAGTTAGAACAACAGGGCACAATAAGCATTCAACCAGCAATTCCCAGCTCAGAAGGGCAGAGGCTACTGTCTCCTCCAACAGGAGTGTAGACTATAAACCTTCTTAATGTAAGACAACTAGCCTAAAGCCCCAGTGCTTAAACCAAAATAATAGGCTTAGAATAACAGTTACAGTTTAATACAATACCAGACAGATGACAGTAATGTATTTTAATCTTCCCACATGTTATGGTTAGTAGACCCTGTGATATCTTGATGAGAAAGCCTGTGGTCTGTCCAGCTAATGTATGTGTCTGGTGAGGTTCATGCAAAAGGGACCATTATACTGTATTACTGTTCTGATGAGTTTGACTACAGGGGTGTCATACAAAATTGAGATCTGAATGTGATGCTGTGTCTTATGATGTGCACCATATGCATGTACTGGAAAACATTAAAAATAAATGTTAGAAAGTAATGACACACGTTGCAGTTCCTGCCTTCCAAACCCTTAAAAGAGAATACACTAGAAAGTATTGACATGATGATGCTATCCACTGTATAATTTGGCAAGGCAAATATAACTGACAGATACAATTATCAGTTCAACAACACAAATGCAGATATACTAGCCACTAATGTAGCTATGCACCCTGTGCATCAGGCACAAAGCTTTTGTGTCCCTGAATCCAAAAGAGAGAAAGCAGGGATATGGCACAGTTATCATCACTTTCACAGAGTGCTGGGGGGGGGCAAGCAGGAGGCCTAGGCTGACACAAAAGGTTAGTGAGTGTGTGTATGAGGGAGAAAGGGAAGCAGGCAGGCTGTGTGTGTGTGTGTGTGTGTCTGTAGGGGTCCTCCATGTTAAAGTGGCATGTGAAAGTATGCATGAACACAGCCAAGTTCAGTGGTAGCTCTACATCTTGGTATGCTAGACAGGTGTGAGCCATACATGGTAGAGGTGGCAGTTCATAATTGTCACCCCCAAACATGAGAACTGGCTTGGCCAATAGTTGTACTGGCACCTCCACTCCCAAGGTCAGATACAGTGCTGCTACCTGAGCATGACCGATGTCTGCTGGATGTAATCCCTTCATGGTAATGTCCAGGACCATGACCCCATGGCCTGCCACATCTGGGGGTAGATACACACTCACCAATGGACCAGCGGAAGTACTGCCACTATGGAAGCATGATCGGACATGGCCACATTGGCTATCAGCAGATGTTGTAGCTGACCTACACACATGAGGACACCATTCCCCTCCCAGCAGACATTCCATCAAAGATACTGCTCGTTCCTTGACAGACACCTCTCAGCCCATCACAGACACCCCCTTTCTGCCTTTCTGAATATGCCTGTTCCTCCATGACAGCCCTAAACATATTAGTGACACTGAAAAAGACACCTGCACTGGGTGGAGGAGGGACAGCAGGCCCCCTCCAAGCACCATTATCAACCCACCTGCATGGCAGCTTGCCAGCACTTTGGCTATGGACAGAATGAACAGGCACTGAAACAGCAGTAGCCACACTTCCCTGCCTCGCAATTCACCTATCCTCTAGCTATGGGCACAGTGGACTGGGCAGGCTTAGGCTTACTGGCTGTGTTCAGGGAAAAATCAGGGGGTGGCTGGATGTCAATCTCTGTGTTAGATTCAACCTCTGCATCCCCAACTGTGCCTCAGTTTCATCGCCATCATCATCAGTGTCTGATGAGACACTGGCATCAGGTGGCTCAGAGCCCACACTCCCACTGTCATGATCACCTGTGATAACAATGGAGAAGCACAGGCACACATTAATACCTGCACTACTATGGTGCGATGTATGCTAAACAACTAACAGTGCTGCCACTATTACAGACAATACAGCAATACACTCAACAGGCCTAAAGGGACATATTATGATATTTCCATAAATTGGTCTTCAGTACTGAAATAACTTTATTTGGCTTACCATCTGCAGGAGGCATATGTCACAGGATTCCTGATGGTCCTGAAATAAGTTAAGCAAGAGGGAAGGGCAACATCATCACCTTTAACAGTAAGCCAAGGGGCGCTACATGACTCCTTTATATTTGTATGAAGTGTAAGTTCAACAAGAATGTGGCTGACAACTCCAAAGTGAGCTTATCACTGTACCAATCTTCAATCCTCCCACAAAAAAGACATGTGACACAGAACTAACTTTTATTTTAATTGTTTTATTATACAACAGCATTCAATTGGTCATATAACATAGCCTGCCTGGAAACTCTTCCTGGGACTGTGAAGGAGTGGTGCCCATGTCAGTGACATGTTGTGGGCCACTTTGCTGTGAGTTGTCCTGTTGGAGAAGATTTGCCAATAATTCTTCACTGGGAGTGAGATACAGCAGGCCCATCCCTGGTTACCTTCTTGTCTCAGGCAACAGCAGCTGCAGGCTTCAAAGATTCACATATTGATACCTTCCCAACGTACTGATGATCCTTGCATGCTCTCAGTTTAGCACCATACGTTTGTAATGGGAAATCATAACAGAGAAAAGTTAGACAGTGATGAGACATATAGAAGTTTCCAGCTTTACCACCCTCAGAAGATCAAACACGCAGGATGCAAAACAAAAAGAGTAACAAGAGCAACATATCATTGTTTGTGCCATAACAGCAGCTCAGCGTGGGTCCACCTCCCTTGAAAGAACATTTTATTCTTGGATGTGCCATGGCAGGAACCTACCTTTACTCCCCACCCCAAAAACAGCAGTCTATGCTTGTTTGTGCCATCCAACCTGCCCTTCATTTGATGGCAACTGCACATCATAGTGCTCCCAGCTAATATCATCACACATTTTAAGGTAAATGATATATAATGGCTTACACACTGCATGTCTCTGAGTACTGGTCAGATAACTGATGAATGACCAAGAACCACAGAAAGGTAGGACATAGCTGTATATTTGCAAGGAATAATCATAACAGGTTGTGTGATCACTTTGTGTACTACATCCAGATATATGAACTATAATACATTTACAAATAACAGACCATGCCTTGATATCAGTGTACATTCAGTTGCAATTGGTTGCATGAGGAATTATGTCATGTATTTGGTGCAAAGCTGTTTGTGGGGGAAAGATGGATAAGTCCCCCCTTCTGTTTTCTGACACTGCATTGCAGTGAGAATTGGGATCCAGACTTATGTAGTCATATATCATGCTTACTAGCATTTTCTACTGTGTGTGTCATAGATTGGTTTTCCACATTTCAACTAATTCTCCATTTTTTCTACTTTTTTATTTTTTTTTTGGGGGGGGCACTGTTTGCATGATTTGCGCATAGAGCAGCAGTGCACAAACTGGCCAAATGGACCACCCAGGTAGCAGACAGAACTCAGAAAGCCACAAGCATACACTGGATGCATTCAATTAATACTATTGGCAATCATGCAAACACATTCCTGGCAGTGCGCACTTTCGTGCAAAGTGTTTGTAATGCTAAGCAATGAGCATCACTTTCAAATGTTACAAAACCAGAAATTGCACACTCCCAGTAAGTGCGATACCTGCAATTGGCAGGAAAACATCATATATTGGTCTTGATCTGTGGAAGGCATAGGAGGTGTTTCAAGAGAGGATTTGAGATAAGATGTCCAGGAGTCCAAAGTGTTTGTTGGACTCCTAGTGAATGAACATGTGACCAGGCTTTTGTAAAGGGACTATTGTGGCTCAGATTACAAGGCAGTTTATTGAACATTATAACAATGCAACTTGTTTTTTAGGTGACCTTCTCATGTTTCTAATGAACAAGTAATTTTTTAGATATATTAGTCTATAAGGATTATGCTGCAGGTCAGTTTGAATCAAACATTTATAGGACACACATACTGTATATTTGAACTCATACTTGCATTTTAAAAGCAATCACCCTTATTTTTAGAAAAGGGGTCTGGTCAAAGGGCATTTTGTAGGACTGACCAGAATGATGTCACTCCTTGAGTGTTTTGAAAGGGAGTCAGCTAAACTCAAGGAGATGTTTTTGCAGTGTTGAGTGAAGGGTTGCTAAATATATCAAGAAGTGATATATTAGAGGTGTCAATAAATACATACTCCATTGTTAGGTTCTAACAAAAAACTTGATATACAAGTACAAACACGAATAGAACATAGTGTTGTAATGATCTTGTGTTGTGTTAAAAGTAAATTAATTAAAAATATCATTAACAAACACTGGAGTATTTTTAAATTGTTCCCTGAAATTGACAATAACTTTGCTTAACCCCCTATTTTCAGTTACAAGATGGATTTAAGAACATACTAGAAAGGAAAACTAAAAATAATTACTCTATCTCACATATGGGAATCAGTAGATGGAGGGCATATATTCAGTGCTGATATATCTACCTGGAACTTATGTATTTATCAAGGGCTACAGAACAACATATGTTAATGGGTTCTATAATTGCAATAGTATCTAAATGCAAAACATGGCAAAACCAAGAGAGTGTTCAAAAAAAGGATATATGAACATGTCTATGATATCAATAGGAAGTTAATAAACAATACATTTAGTAAACATACAAGTGAGTGTAGTGATTTTAAGATGTTTCAATTTTTGATCATTGAAAACATAGATTGGAAGCCTAGAGGGGAATACTTCTTCTTCTTTCGGATTTTTCCTGGTTAGGGGCCACCACACTGGATCACTTGTCTGCTCATGATTGGCAGTGGAGTTTTTACGGTTTCGAGTTGCTAGACCAGCGCCCAACCTTACACAGAAGGTGCACACACACACACACACACACACACACACACACACACACACACACACACACACACACACACACGCACGCACTCAGAGGATAAAATGGAATTGAATGGGCTGAAGGAGAAAATTAAATTAAAAATGGACAGGAGTCCAGGTTTGAATAAATGAATATTTGTTAACTATGTTTTGTACTTAAAGGCTACAAATTAAATTTTTACTGTATTAATCAATTTATAAAATGTACAATTGTATATTTTTTATCTTATGCTTATGTCTTATTTCATAATGTGATTTATATTTTAATAAGTATGTGATGAAATGCATGTCATATTTTTAAATAAACACACATGCACATTAATCAAGAAATTTCATTGATTGGTTGATGTTTAAAAGACCTTTGACAATGAAGAGATGCAGATTTGAAAAAGTCAGTTGTGTCAAAAATGCTTAATCTGTATGTAGTGGAATTATAATAAATCCCGAGTTTTCACTGAAGACGGTTCTCTTTGCCATAAATATGATACTTTGAGTCACTCTGATGGCAAGAGGAATTAAGGACCTGAAGCTCGTAAAATTTCATGTTTTTTTTTTAATGTTACATTATCTCAATAATTTATCGACTTTTTTACAAGAACATTTTTACAGATTGTGAGAAAAACGTATAGGAAAAAATATGTAAGAGTCACTGTTAACTAGTACCTGACACTTTTACTGAAGACTGTCAAGCTTAACATTCTTTTGGAAGAATTTTATTTAAGTGAATAGAATTGCTTTTTGGCTAGAGAGATTCAAGTATGTGCCCTCATACTGCATTGTTGGCAAAATATTTTTCCAATAAAGCAACATCACATTAAGGTGTTGCCACACATTATATTCATAAAGCAGAAAAAAGTATTCTAAGACTAAGCCAATACAAGAATGGAGAAAGGAAATTTTGCTAATAGGTATAACTGAAATTAAGGATACAGAGAATATGCAAGACATGGTTAGAATTTACTGGAGAAAACTGACAAAGTAGATTTAGTATTTTTGCTTGGAAGTATTTGCATAGGTATTGTATATCCCAAGCAGACTCCAAAGAATTTTTCCTCAGGTAGATGACAAACACTGGAGGTATGATGGGGAACAAAGAGTTAACTGGGAACATATGTTTTGAGAGTGTAATGAGTTGGAAGACTTTAAAAAATCCCTACAGAATACTCTATCAGAAATATTGGGAGAGCAAATAAGTATAACTAAGGAAATTATTATTTTGACCTGGGACACAGGATCTGAATTACCCAGACATAGTAAGACCTTGTTAAGTTCTGGTTGCTGCCAAAAAAAAAAAAATAGTATAAAATGGAATTCAAAGTCTAAGCCAACTGTATTTGAAGTACTGAATATTGTAACATAGATAAAAGAACTGGAAGTGGGTAGGAGCAAATTACATAGAAATAAATGGAAACTGTGGGAACAATACATGCAGAATAATATTCTGGAGGAGGAGGAGGTGAGAGGTTTAAGGGAAGGCAAGAACTGAGCAAATTATCTACTGTTGGACTGATGATAGACAAAAGAACATATGTTATATATAAATGTATATAACTGGGAACATGTTAATATGGTTTGTTTTCATGTATATAAATGCATATTGCCTATGTCTTAAGTGATAATTCAATAAAAATGTTAAAACGAAATCAAGGTTAGAAAAAATACAATTAAAAATAATTACATTGTGGGCCTATCTGAACTGCATATAACTCCAAGACAAGATAAAATGTATGTTTATTTTTTTCAGTTTCTACCTGGTGTGGTCCTTTAAATCCTCGGAAATGTTGTTAGTGGTAGTAATTAGGTTGTCTAAATTTTTGCACAGCATTTCTACTTAAGTCATGTTTTCATACTTTAAATGTTGAAAAAGGCACTTATCTTATACTCTGCTATATATTGGAGGGGGAGATATCTGCACCCTTTTGTAAGTTCAAGAGTCAATACTGCGAATAAAAAAACTGGCAAAAATTAAGTGTGATTAACAATAAGTAACAATGAAATGCTAAAGTCACTATTACACATTTAAAGCATTTTTTTCCAGGGGAAAACCCCAACTACTCCCCAGAAGTATAAGGTTGCATTCCTCCATATACCCATTGCCTATCTATACTAACTCTAATGTTGCTGTGCTTTGGAAATAGGGGAATTCTCCAAGACAGGAATTATCAACTTTCTTCATAGTCACCCGTAACTGTACTTAACTTTCACAGTTCTGGAAATTGCATTTACTATCCTTCAACTTAAAATGGAAATTCTGAGACACACTGACTTGAAATATTGAAAACTAAAACACAGGGAAATATGCTATTGTAAAACACCCTTTTCTAAAACATCAAACTGTTAATTATGGAAGTGTGACTGAAAAGGTACTTTTATCTGTTAAAAGAAACAAGTTCTCCCTGGAGTACTTGTGCAACATTCATAATACTGCAATTGTTCTACTACTCTGCCATGTCCCTAATCAGTATTCATCATTGTCACAGCACCTTTCATGTACCATCTCAGTACAGAGAACTGCCTCACCATACTCTGGCAGGCACTATTATATCACAGCACAAGTACTGTAATATCATATTCAGTCATTAGTTCCTCCAGCTAGAACAATTAGCTTTAAAAAAGTTCTTGCACAACTGGTCACTTTTCATTAAAAAAATACCATATGCCCTGTGGAAAGCATCCACAAGAACAGATGAATGGTGGCCATCTTTTGAAGCAGACTAGAGAACTACATAAAAGAACACCTCAGTCACAACTTATTTTTTATCAGTGCTGTATGAGAAAGAGAAAGTCAATCTTTAGTGTTTTTAGTTAGCATAAGACTAATGTGATTCCTACCCCATCAGTATGCTGTACAGACCATATTTTTTAGACAAGCTTTACAATGACATATGAGGCTAATAGCCATATAATACCAACCATTTTCAGCAATTGTTTATGTAGCAGCTTGTTGGGGGAAGTTGTTTTAAAAGATGCTGCCACTTCCAGTTAAAATACTATAAATTACAGAGTATTCTTAGCCTATAATAGCTTATAAGCATTCCCATATGTATATGCAACACATGATCTTTGTACTTAAAATCTACTAGATATTCTTATAATGTTTGACATTCAACTTTCTATTATTTCTTTATGTATATATATATATATATATATATATATATATATATATATATAAATCTTTCCTTTGTTATTTGTTTGAACTTCCAGATTGAATCAGTCCACTACCTAGATAAACAAACAAGACTATAAGTTGGTATCAGATGAGAAGACACTTCTAGATGAGACAAAGGAACTGCAGAAATACTTTGCTGAATGGCAGTGGCACAAGAAAAAAAATAAACAGCTCACAGTATGGTGTCATAAGCTCAAGAATAAAATGATTACACAGAGAACTAAAATAGAATGCATGACTATGGAATCATTGGGTATCTAGAGGAAAAAGAGGGGCACAATCCAGTATTTTTATGCACAAGAAAATCCTGGCCTTACTGCAGTGTTTTAGCGCATTTGTTATGGTATATGCTTGCAAATTTACCCCATTAACCAGCCTGTTGACTAAGAGAATATGTGTCAACATAAGACACTGGTAACACAGACTAAACTAACAATCTAGAAAACTTGAAAGTCAGCTGGGGGAGGTAGGCTTGAATATTTGATGGCCAACTCTTTTACCTTAAAGTTGTTTTGCAACACAATGCTGTTCTTTAGCAGAATCAGGAGGACAGCATTGTCACACAGTCATGGGTCCAAATGGTGGGGCAGATGTCATTATACCCTCCAACTCAAAGTTGGCTGAGTGCTTTGTCAGATGTGTTCCCAGGCTGGTGCTTCTGGTGCAGGGGGTGGTAAAGTGGACTGTCTAAGTGCAGGGTTTGGGGATAAGGAGAGGCACAAGCCACTTGATAATGGTCAGCATGGCCAAAAGGGGCTAAGAAATTGAATTGAAAAAGCTCACTGCATGAGCTAGGTCTAATAATGGGTCTTACATTGGATACATGTCAAGCAATCAACAACACGTCGATGGAGTCCTGAAGAATCAACAGGAATGGAACAAAATATGTTTGCCAAACCTTGGAGGTAAGGTGTTTTTGCAGGTGGCAAGCACCCTGGCACTCATCATATGGGGGTTAACACCTTACTCCCCAAACTTGAATATACCTCCTTTGAGGTCACACAACAATGGAGAAAAAGAAAACTTCACTGCCAATGAAAGCAGTTTCACTTCCTTTTGTTTATTCATGCAGCACTCAATGAAAGTGCTGTGGATGGAACAAAAGAAACTCCAGACATTTTACTTTCAAACTTTCTGTACCCAGCCAAGAATTTTCCACAAGCCTTAAAATAGTAGTAAGCAGATCCTTATTACCCCCAAATTAAAGTAATTCAGCTTTGATAAGTATAAGTCCCAGCTAGGATTGAAAGGAACTTATAAAAGTTAGCAATTCTTTTTCAGACATGTTTTCTCACCCTTCTTTGTTTTCAGCACCTAAGGAGGCTTATTCTTTGTTCTGGCTGTGAATTCTTTGTGGTCACCTTAAGAATGAAACCTGAGTGGAAATACCTTTACAAAAATCTCAGACTACAAGTATACTAAAGGGTGAGAAAGATATTATGGAGACTTAAACAAGGGAATATTTAACTCCTGCAGTACCATGTAGATCATCATATGTCAAAATGGTGAGGGATCTAAGATGCATACAACTGACATAGACAGATGTGTAGGTATTTTTATTTTCTTAATTTCTGATCCTTCTGTCAATAAGTCTGACCTCATGTCATTCATCTCAGAGGGCAGAATTATGTATAAATGGTCTGTAGCTGATCTGCACTTAACCACAGGATAATATCTAGTTTTATAAATTCTCTCACCCTCTTCATGACCTCTTTTGTCTTCCTAGACCTAGAACATCTGTAGTTTTAACTGAACATGCACACTGCAACGTGGACTGATGCAGAAGAGACACATTTCTGTACATCCTTCAAGCAGTACTGTTTTGATGTATCGACACACTACTGTATGTGAATGCATACAGGCTACTGGTTTAGCCATGATAGCTGTGGATGCTTTAATTACTGAATGAATTGTTTGAGAAATTAATTAATTATTCTAGTTATTTATTTTGATAACAAAGTAGGTATGGTGGTTCAAGGACCCTATTCAGCCATGAACCAGACACAAGGGCAAAGGCAATAATTGAAATATGAGTTAACACTTTTTCAATTTTGCAAAGCAGTCTGTAAAATACAAGTTGTTAGTTTTACTTAAGCATTGTTTTGCTTGGCTAGTTTATGTTATTATTTTGTGTTTCATGTTATTACATACTAATATTTCTCTTTATTGTAACATACTAATGTATTCTAGCTGTTACATTGTGTTGCTTAGTTAGGTTGGTTTCTATTCAGATGGCAAACATTCTGATATGGTAGGTACATTTAAATGAATCATACATGCAAGAGCTTTGCTACCATTCATATGTCAAAATGAGTTCACTAGACATCTGGAGCTAGGTTCACATTATTCTTAGCAATAGTTGTCTACATAGCATCATAGGATCATAGGAAGTAATTAGGCTAATGGCCCTAAGGCCCTTACAAGCCTAGCCAAGTTATACCCTTATTTCCACAGTCAGCATCTATTGCCCCTGTCCAAGAGGGACACAGGTGGAACCCCCAGGGTGAATTTACGGTCACCCTTCCAATCTAAGTGTTTGTGTGTTTTAGCTGCTTTTCTGTATATATAGACTTTTCTGTTTCTTTTACTAAATAAGCTCTGTAAAGTTGTTTTATTGCATTCCTGCCTGTATCTCTGAGGTTTTTTTTTGCACTTTTAAAGTTTGCTTTTGCTTAGTTTAATTGGTAGGCTACACACTCAAGTGTGCTAGCCGAATTAAAGCACTTACTGTGTTTCTGTACCTAATTGCTGCTACTTTGTAAAAAAATCAGTGTTTCCTGCCTTTACTGAACTAGAATAGTCCAGTCTTCAGGTATTGCTGATCTCTGGGCTGTGTCATAGTTCTTGTGTTGCCCATATCCTTATTTGGATAGGAGGAAGCTTCTTTGTTCACCAGTGAGAGTGGGGAGCTCTGAGCAGCCTATCTGTCCCTTGAGGAGTGGTTCCAGCCCAGTGACCTGTAGCTTATGGGCCATTTTGTGTCATAGTTCCTGTGTTGCCCATATCCTTATTTGGATAGGAGGAAGCTTCTTTGTAAACCAGTGAGAGTGGGGAGCTCTGAGCAGCCTATCTGTCCCTTGAGGAGTGGTTCCAGCCCAGTGACCTGTAGCTTATGGGCCATTTTGGGCCATTTCCTATCTCTTTCTAACCCCCTGCTTTAAAGCCAGCTTTAGCGCACTTTTATGCTTGTAATTTAAAGTTTGTCCTGTTTTTGCATTTACCTGTTGAGGCTACACACTCAAGTGCTAGCCTGTGTTACATATTTACTGCATTTTCCTGCTATTTGTTGAAAAAAGAAAACAAAAAAAATTATCCTTGTTTCCTTTCCTGACCTAGAGTAGTCCAAATACAGGCTTTGCTGCATTCTGGACTTTTGGAAAGTTCCTGTGTTGCCCATTTCCTTTCTTGGATAGAGGGACATTTCTTTGTTCACCGGTGGCAGTGGGGAACTTAGAGCAGCCTTTCTATCCCTGGAGGAGTGTTCCCAGCACAAGAATCTGGTAGTCTATTGGCCGTTTTGGGCCAATTTCTAGCTCTTTCAAGTCCCCCTGTATAAAACCCGCTTTGGCGAGGTTTTTGCACTTGTTACTACTCAGCCAAGCTCCTTTTGGTCTGGCAGAGTGGTGCTGGCAGCAGAGAGGCCAAAAGAGTGACTGCTAACCTGATAAAAGTGTTTTTTCCTGCTACTATCTGGGCGACTGTCCGATCTAGCTAAACTGCAAGTATTTCTGCTTCTTGAACTGTTTTAAACTGTTTAAAGTTGTTTTTGCACCTGCACTTTTAAAGTTTGTCCTGTTTGTTGCATTTACCTGTTGTGGCTACACACTCAAGTGCGCTAGCCTGTGTTAAATATTTATTGCATTTTCCTGCTGTTTGTTGCAAAAAAAAAACAAAACAAATAAATTATCCTTGTTTCCCGTCTTTCCTAACCTAGAATAGTCCAAATACAGGCTTTGCTGTATTCTGGACTTTTGGAAAGTTCCTGTGTTGCCATTTCCTTTCTTGGATTAAGGGAGGCTTCTTTGTTCACCAGTGGCAGTGGGGAGCTTAGAGCAGCCTATCTATCCCTGGAGGAGTGTTCCCAGCACAAGAATCTGGTAGTCTATTGGCCATTTTGGGCCAATTTCTAGCTCTTTCAAATCCCCCTGTATAAAACCCGCTTTGGCAAGGTTTTTGTGCTTGTTACTACTCAGCCAAGCTCCTCGTGGTCCTGCAGAGTGGTGCTAGCAGCAGAGAGGCTAAAAGAGCGACTGATAACCTGATAAAAGTGTTTTTTCCTGCTACTACCTGGGCGACTGTCCGATCTAGCTAAACTGCAAATATTTCTGCTTCTTGAACTGTTTTAAACTGTCTAAAGTTGTTTTTGCACCTACACTTTTAAAGTTTGTCCTGTTTGTTGTATTTACTTGTTGAGGCTACACACTCAAGTGCGCTAGCCTGTGTTACATATTTATTGCAATTTCCTGCTGTTTGTTGCAAAAAAAAAAAAAAAAAGTTATCCTTGTTTCCGCCTTTCCTGACCTAGAGTAGTCCAAATACAGGCTTTGCTGTATTCTGGACTTTTGGAAAGTTCCTGTGTTGCCATTTCCTTTCTTGGATAGAGGGAGGCTTCTTTGTTCACCAGTGGCAGTGGGGAGCTTGGAGCAGCCTATGTGTCCCTGGAGGAGTGTTCCCAGCGCAGGAATCTGGTAGTCTGTTGGCTGTTTTGGGCCAATTTCTAGCTCTTACAAGTCCGTCTGTATAAAACCCGCTGTGTAGCTTTGCTTGATTTTGTGCATAGCGCATCGAGCAGCCGCTTATTTGGGTTTGAGCCTTGGAACTGATCTAGTTCTCATAATAAACACCCTATTCCTATGCTAAAGCCTAGCACTTGCTCACTAAAGCAATTATATAAGTCAGCACTAAAAATTAAAACACTACACCCTCACAAACTCCCTTGAGTAACTTGTTCCCCATTGGCCCTTTTATTCAGTTATAAAGGAATTACCAATACTATTCTAGCATGTCCACAAGTCAGTTGTCAATCTCCTCTCGGTCCAGCTGGTGAACCTGGGAATCTTGAGGCAATGTTACAACTGCCTAATGTACACAGACAACCCCCTCCTCCTCCCAACAAATTCCAACACATGTGAGAGATGCAACCATATAGCCAAACTGGAGGCTAAGCTCTCTCAACTCAGTACTGGCGTAACCAGTCAGGAGGAGAAGGAAACCACACTCACTACAATTCCAGTCTCACATAGACCTACCACGACAGCAAACCAAACACATAAACACACAAAACATACTTGAGGCTCAAAATAATAATCTGCCTAAGCAACAGAGACCACCAAAGCAGACTATCAAGCAACCGCTACCCCAAAACAAAACAAGTGCAACACATAGCTCACAAAGCCAGTGTGCCAAACAGTCACAGCCCTTAAGGCTAAACAACACACCTGATACACTTGTAATAGGTGACTCTATCATCAGGCACACTGACGTCCCGCTCACCAGGCTGAACAAGGAGAAGGTCATGGTGAGCTGCCTGTCGGCGCTAGGATCCGCCACATAACACAAGCACTTAGGTCACTCCAAGGCAAGTACAAATATGACTCAGTCATTGTCCATGCTGGTGTGAATGACCTGAGACATACCTCCCTGGACTACATGAAAAGAGACATAGAGGAGCTCTCTGAGCATGTAGCCCAGGCCGGTATGACCCTGACCTTGAGTAGCATCTTACCCTCACCAAGAATGATGCCACAGTATGAAGACAAGATTATCAATTTCAACAATTGGCTTAAGTATTGGTGTCATTCAAAGGGGATCCAATGCCTGTCAGCCTGGGATGACATGCTCGACAAGCCACGATGCTTCGCTAGGGAAGACTTGCACCTGTCACCCCTGGGCTTTCGGATATTGGCAAAGACTCTTGCTACCCCCATAGTGCCTTTTTTAGGCAAGGCTCAAAAGACAAACCCACCTACATAGGTATCACAAGGGATAAGAAACTAAGAGTAATGCTACTCAACGCCAGAAGTCTAAACCTCAAGATGCACGCATTTCGAACTCTCCTTAGCATGGAGAACATTGATATCTGTGCAGTAACAGAAACTTGGTTCAAGGCTCCCGAGAGCACCCCAGCACTACCAGGTTATACCTCATACCATGCTTTTCGGCCCCAAAACTTGGACCGAACCACAAAAGGAGGGGGAGTATCAATATTCATCAAAGATACCCACACCTCCAGGTTGGTGGCACAGCACGAAGCATCAGAGACTATCCATGTGCAACTAACAGTGGGTAAAACTGCCTTCCAGTTTATAGCCTGCTACAGACCACCCTCCCAAACCCAGGAACCCCACTCGGCCTTCCTGAGAACACTGGAAAATATGAAGATCTCTCTAAACACCATTATATTGGGTGACTTTAACTACCCAACCATAGACTGGGAGCATTAGTATAGCTCCAACACCCTAACCCAAAGGTTCCTAGAATTTATAAACTCAAATGCTATGGAACAACTTGTTACCACTCCCACAAGAGGGGAAAACATACTGGACCTGATCATCACCAACATGGGGACTCTATGCTCCAGACCAGAAGTGTATCCCTCACTGGTAAGATCAGACCATAAACTAATCTCACTGGATATTCACATCCCGACCCCACCCCATGCCCAGAAAACCACAGTGAAAAACTTCTCTAAAGCAAATTTCACACTCCTCAAAACCGAGGTGGAATCCTTCAAAGCCCCGGCCTGTGGATAATACGGCCAAGACCACAAAATCCTTTATAAACGCATTCTATGAACACCTTCAGGAATGCATGGATCATGAAATCCCAAATAAAACCAAGACCCAATCCTCCAAAGGCAGACGTCCTGTCTGGTGGACCCCAGCCATAAACAAACTATACAATAGAAGGAGGAAGCTACTACATGACAGAGCAAAATCCCAAAAAGGGAAGGCATCTCTGATCAGTATTAGCAAAAAACTACGGGCACTCATAAAATCGTCTAAGGCCAGCTTTGAGAGAAAAATTGCACAGGACACTAAGGATAATCACAAGGCTTTCTTTAGTTATGTTAGGAACCTGGGTGGGAATTCCCAGATATGCTCAGAATTAGTCCAAAATGACAAAAAATACACCGAACCCACAAACATTACCAACATCCTAGCTGACAGGTTCAGCGCAAACTTCTCCCCCCACCAAAAGGGCTAATATCTATCCCAGCAGAGTGCTGCCCCCCTGACATCTCAGATGCTCAGGTAAGAGCTGCCCTCTCCAAAGCAAGAAACACAGCATCAATGGGACCAGACGGTGTCCCGGGCTGCATCCTACATGAACTCCAAGAAGAGCTAAACCCAAACCTAAAACTACTGTTCAATCTCAGCCTTACTACAGGATATGTACCCAAAGAGTGGCGTACAGCAACAGTGGTCCCTCTCCACAAAGGTGGTGCCTCAACGGATCCTGGAAACTATCGCCCCATAAGTCTCACTAGCTTGGTCTGCAAAGCTATGGAAAGGATCATCATGGACCTTATAAATAAAGATATTGGGGATCTACAGACACTGGATCCTACCCAGTTCGGCTTTGTTAAGGGCAGATCCTGCCTCTTAAACCTGGTCGATTTCTTTGAAACAGTCACCAAGGCCATTGACAAGGGAAGGTGGTCCACACAGCCTACCTGGACCTCACAAAAGCCTTCGATACAATACCCCACTCGGGCATTATAGATAAGCTCACCAGCTTAAATATAAACCCCTATGTCACTAGATGGGTTGCAAACTGGCTCAAGGACAGAACCCACATGGTTAGAATAGCTGGAGCCATGTCAGACTCCAAACCAGTTACAAGTGGCGTCCCACAAGGCTCAGTCCTGGGACCTCTCTTGTTCGGTATATATTTCTCGGAGGTACAGGCCAACATGGAAGGACTGTGGCTGACCAAGTTTGCAGATGACTGCAAACTGGGCACCATAATAGACTCTCCAGCTGACACAAGCATCCTCCAAAAGGGCCTCATAGAAACAGACAACTGGTGCCAGAGCCATGGCCTCAAGCTAAATGCCAAAAGTGTATAGTCATCCCTTTGGCAAAAACAAAGTGCCCACAAATGACCACATAGGTGGTAATCCATTAAGTACAGAAGAAGTAATTAGGGACCTGGGGACCCAAGTTGATAGCAATCTCTCATTTGACAACCACGTGGCCAAAGTGGTTAGAAAAACATTTTATATAGCCCACCTAATCATGAAGGGATTCACATCTAGATCAGGGGAGGTCATCATGCCTCTTTACTCATCCCTCATCAGGCCCATAATTGAGTACAATGCCCCTTTTGGGATGTACCTTACCAGACACCTGCAGCAACTGGAAAGACCCCAAAAGTACGTCACCAAGAGGATCTAGGGGCTCAAACAGATGCCGTATTCTGCCCGGTTAAAGAAACTCCAGCTCTACTCAATGGCATACCGCCTGCTCAGAGGCGATCTGTGCCTGACGTATAAAGCCATGTCCAACGTGGAATTAATGGACATGCTGCACCTCAGAAAATCCAAATCCCATCGAGCTAAGGGACTTAAACCTCAGCACTGAAATAAATAGGACATGCTGGAGGGACAGATTCATAACCCAGAGGCTCCCTTCACTCTGGAATAAAATCCCAGTCCAGGTTAGGCAGAATCCCTCATTGACTCTCTTCAAGAGGAATCTTGATGAGTGGATGGGAGATTGTAGGTTTACCCCGGGTATCACTTCTGTGTCACTGTTAGACAGAGGCACAGTATACTAACCTCGAAAAAGGGCATAGCAAAATTAATTTAAAATGGGTGGCGAAAGCCATACACACTCTGGCTAGGTTTATAAATGCCCTAGGGCAGATAGCCTAGTATGAACCTATGAACCTAATCATCTAGATTGTGTCTAAAGAGGGCCAATGAGGTGCTCTGTTTAACATGAAGTGGGAGTCTGTTCCAAAGGTATGGTAACCTCTGGGAGACAAATCTGTCCCTC
Source organism: Protopterus annectens (assembly GCF_019279795.1). Lineage (NCBI taxonomy): Eukaryota > Metazoa > Chordata > Ceratodontiformes > Protopteridae > Protopterus > Protopterus annectens. The sequence goes on along the minus strand of NC_056735.1, from coordinate 1,028,777,538 downwards.
AAGTAGGTTCTATTAATGTCACATACCAGGTTAAGGTCTTTAAGAGCGAGTAACTCGTGCACCCTTTGACTTACGGAGATGCAGCATTTCCAATAAAGCAGGACAGAGATTGCCCTGTATGTAAGGCAGAGATTGCCTCAGAGTAGTCTGAATGAAACAGAATAAACTGACAGTTATTTTAGATGATCCACACAGGACAGATGCTGAAGACCTAGAATTTTCCTTGTGAGGAACCTTTGTGGTCTCTCCAATTACTGCAGGTGCTTGGAAAAGTACATACCAAAGAGGTGTTGTACTCAATTACTGGCCTGATGAGGGAAGACTACAGGGAGGTTATAACTTCTTTTTTTCTGAAGTAAATGCCCTTAGTTATGAGATGAGCAATATAGAATACCCTTCTTACCACTGTGGAGTCATGGTGGTCAAAGGTGAGGTTGCTGTCAGTCTGTGTGCCTAGGGCATATTTAAAGTGTTGCTATTGATCTGGTAGTTAGCAGGAACATTGCTTTTACTGAAATGAATGATAATACATTTTTTTATTGAGTTTAAGCCCATAACTTTGGCACCAATCATTTGTTTATTTAAGACCCTCTTGTAGGATGTTGACATCATTTGGAGATTCAATGACCGCTCCCAGTTTACAGTCATCAGCAAACTTTGTTAGCCACAGACCTTTAGTTTTTGCCTGTACTTCGGAGAAATAGATTCCAAACAGTAGAGATCCCAGGACTGATCCATGTGGAACACCACTGATTACAGGTCTGCTGTTGGAGGTGGATTCTCCTATTTTGATTATATGGGTTCTATCAGTGAGCCAGTTATCAACCCGTCTAATGATATAAGGGTTGATACCTAACTGGGTGAGTTTGTCAATGATGTCTGAGTGGGGGATAGTGTCAAATGCCTTTGCTATGTCTAGGTAGGCTGTATGCACAGATTTCCCCTCCTCCAGGGCCTTGGTGACTGTCTCGAAGAAGTCCACCAGGTTTGACAGGCATGATCTCCCTTTGACAAATTCAGACTGAGTAGGGGTCAAGTGTTTGTAGATTACCTATATCTTTGTTGATAAGGTCCTTGATGCTCCATGGCGTTGCAGATAAGGCTAGTCAGGCTAACAGGTCTATAGTTCACAGCATTAGTGGAAGTTCCACTTTTGTGCAAGGGAATAACTGTGGCCATTTTCCATTCAGATGGGATGAAGCCAGTGCTTAGGCTATGACTGAAGAGAGTACCCAATGGTGTTGCTAATTCTTGTTGGAGCCCATGTAGGATGCAGGCTGGGATGTTATCAGGTCCCATAGTTGCTGTGCTCCTGGCCTTAGAGAGGGTGTTAACAACCTGCTCTTTAAAGATACAAGGTAGGGGACAGGTGACAGGGATGTCATGGGTACATGTGGCAGGGATAGAGGAGTGAAGTTTTCAAAGAACCTGTCAGCCAGGTTAGCTATGTCCACAGGCTCAGTATATGAAGTATCATTAACTACCAGTTTGGCACAAATCTGGGCATTTCCTTTTAGGTTACGGATATAACTAAAGAATGCTTTATGGTTGTCTTTAGTTGAGGAAGCTAATTTTGATTCATAGTTTTCTTTGGAGGACTTCACAAAAAGTCTTATTTGCTTGTTTAAGCTGATGAGGGGGTGTTTATAGTTTAGGGCCTGCTCCCCTCTTACTCTTAGATAGTAATTTTATCCTCTTATTGTAAAGCCTGTTAATGGCAGTTGTCCAACAGGCAGGTTTGCTCTTCCTTAAGGAGCTTATTTTGGTCCTATCAGGTATGGCCAAATCAATGCAGTAGTACAGATGTTTGCATAAAGCATTGGTGTAGAACTCAGCATAGTTGCCAGTTCTATCTGAGGGGTGAGCTGCAGAAAAGCTATTTATACCATCCTGTAAGAGGTTATAATCTGCTTTGGAGAAGTTTTTTAGTTTAGTGGCTGCTAGGGGAGGGTCGGGTGTGATAGTTACTTCAAATGAGATTGATTTGTGGTCAGATCTCACCAGGGTAGACCTTACAGTGGGGGTGCTACAGGGGTCCTCCATATTGGTAAGCACCAGATCCAGGATGTTGGCACCCCTTGTAAGGGTGTCAGTCTGCTGGTCCACGACATTGTAGTTAACGAAATCGAGGAACCTTTGGGCAGGTGGGTTTGAGCACGAGGAATTTTCACAGTCAATGGATGGTACTTAAAGTCACCGAAAACCATGGTGTTTGGATGTATCTTGATAGACTCAAGCAGATCCAAACAGGTAGAGTAGGTGTCCTGATTCATGGAGGGGGTTCTGTAGCTGACAATAACTTGAATAGGTGTCCTACCAACAGTTAATTGCACCTGAAATATCTCCAGGGAATCATGCTGTTTGACAAATCTGGAGATTTATTTATCTTTAATGAAAATTGATACACCACCTCCTTTAGTTTTCATGCCTTCAGTTTGCAGTCTGAAAGTATGGAAGGAGGTGTAACCCAGTATGGCTGAGTTGCTTTCCACAGCCTTGAACCAGGTCTCCCTGACTACACAAATGTCTGCATCTTCCAAGGCAAAGCCTGCTTCCAGTGAGTGCAGTTTCATGTTAAGACTCCTAGCATTTAGCAGCATAACCTTGAGGTTGTTTTTAGATGAAGTTTTTACATCAGGAATTTTGTCCTTGAGACACTGCCTAAAAAGGCACTATGGGGGTGGCAAGAATCTTAGCCAGTAGCTGAAATACCAGGGGTGACAGACAAAGACCATCTCTGGCAAAGCATCGAGGTCTGTCAATCATGTCATCCCATATAGTTAAATTTATGTTTATTAGTATTAACATAAATGTCCTTATAACATAATTTTTGTTTAAGATTAGGGCAACTATAATATTAAAATATAGGTGCCAGATCGATACATGAATCATGTCATCCCAGGCACTTTTAAGAGTAATTGTTCACAATCTTAGATATTTAAATATATTAGTAATAGCTTTCTGTGGGAACCACTTTTGTGTGCATGTGTTAAGACATTACTGAATCAGACATGTTAGCTATCCATGCCCAATAAAGCAGTTACAGCTATAAGATTAAGACAGTGTAGTAATGCAGTTTTAAATTTCTGCCCATCAGTTATTTCTGTAAGCTGGAAAAATTTAGTGAAACTCTTCTATCCTGGCCTGGGATAAAGAAAGGTGTGGTAGCTGATGACAAATAGCACTGTGTTCTTGTGAAACTCTTCTGTCCTGGCTTGGGATAAAGGAAGGTGTGGTAGCTGATGACAAATAGCACTGTGGTCTTGTGAAACTCTTCTATCCTGGCCTGGGATAAAGAAAGGTGTGGTAGCTGATGACAAATAGCATGGTGGTCTTGTGCAGTGAGTAAGGGGAGGATTTGATTTTCTACTTGCTTATTAATGAAGGGCATGAAGTGCTCATCAGCAGTTTGAAAGTGAGGGTAGGCAGAATTATTATTGATCTATCTGTAGATGGGAGCATTTTGACTCTCTTATGGGAGGCACACAGGTGCTGGAACATGGAGCAGGATTTATAAAGTGAAAAATACCATTCATAGTGATTTGCAAATTTGCATAGTTTGTGTAATCTATGCTGACTGTAGGACAATGATAGGTAGGGCTGACTATCATGCTGTGAGATGGGGTATATGTATGAGTATACATGTATGTATGTATATCTGTAAGTATGAATATATGTGTGCGTGTGTGTGTGTGTATGTGTGTGTGTGTGTGTGTGTGTGTGTGTGTGTGTGTGTGTGTGTATGTGTGTGTGTGTAGTATATATGTATGTATGTATGTATATCTGTAACTATGAATATATATATATATATATATATATATATATATATGTGTGTGTTTGTGTGTGTGTGTGTGTGTGTGTGTGTGTGTGTGTGTGTGTGTGTGTGTGTGTGTGTAGCATGTATGTATGTACATATGTATATATGTAAGTATGCATGTATATATGTATGTATTTATTTAACTATGTATTTTCAGTAATTTGGTTGTTGTGAGTCTTAAATGAAAAATTTGGGTCTAGAGTTAGGTTAAACTGTTAAATTGTTGTACCTGTGTAATTATGTTTTTATTGTTGATTTACATTCTTTCTAGCTTTTGTGTAGTACCAGCTATCAGATTAGCTGTCTTTGCAGTACTCATTACCAAATGATTGCAACTGAATAACTGATTAATGTAATTTTGGAGGTCCTATTCTGTCTCTTCTCTATTCTCTTTTTGGCTCTGACCTGTGCAGTGTGATGTTATCTGAATATAGGGTGTTACTGGGGATGATATGACTTAAGTGATGCCATTTACATAACTGTAAAACAGCATATAGGCCAGGAATATTCCTTTGTTAGTCATCAGGGTACTCCAATACATTAAGGCAACTCTACTCAATTCTAGAAGTTTAAAAAAAATCACTGAACTTAAGTCCTTCCTGCAATTTGAACAGATTTATATATGTATAATTACAGAGACTATGTTTCAAAGCATTGAAAGCATTCCTTTTATTCTTGGAGTTAGTACCTACCATGTCTTCAAATCTATCTTAACTTGTAGAAAGAGTATCAATATTTGTTAAGGATATCATCACTTCACATCTGATTCCTTAGGACCATAAATCTAAGTCTTCAGATGGTCAAATTAGATTAACAAATTACTTTAACTAGCTATAGAGCACCCTACATGTGCTCTTCTGACTAGGTTAGCTGTCGTAATGCCTTATTCAATGTTCCAAATCCCCACCTTTGGAACAAACCTCCCCATTAATCCCAACACCATTCTATTAAAGAATTTCAAATATCCATCAATGAATTTGCTGTGCTATCAATAGTTGGCATGTCTAATGCTTCTTTAAGATTACAAATGCTAACTCCCTTCTACTGTTCTTGTAAGCCTTCATTTGTGTCATCTTCATTCAGTAAATTACAGAATAAATCAATCACCTTTTTCTTTAAAACTGGTGGTGTTTTCTCTGCAAATGCATTTGTGTTTAAGGACTTTTCAAAAGTAAACTGTCCATTGGTAAAGCCTCTGGCTATGACTCTAACTTCTGCTCTCACTTACACATTTGTATTGACAAGGTAGGCACTATCTGCACCAAATCTAATTACACATTTAAAAATACCTTATGGTGACTCATACACATAAGTTATATAACAGAGAAATAAATCATTTAATATTTATAAAGAATCTCATTACATGCACTTTAACATTCTGCACTTAAACTAGAAAAGAGCTTCAGGATAACATCAGTAAGATATGAATATAACCTCTGTCTCATCTAATTTCCACAGGTATCTTGTTTAGATGCAAAGAAATCTCAATTCCTCTCTACGCATCTCTAATTAGAACTTTTAATGAATGTTATGTCCTCTTTGGTGTACATTTTCTTGACATATCACTCCACTTCAGAGATCACAGAGATTCATAACTGAAAAGATCATGGCTTTAAGACACTTAGTTACATGGAAAGAGTGGCAGCCAGTCTGCACTTAATCTCTTACAGTCTCTTCCAAGGTGATCTTTGTTTAGCCTTTAAATCCATTAATGAGTCAACCCTCCTTGACCTCCTATTCATTTGCCATAATAATGGATCCTTAAGTAGTTGGATAAAAGACATACACCTTCATTACCAGATAAAAATGACACATTTGTGTAATAATTTCATATTCCAATGTATCTCGCCCCACCTTTGGAACAAACTTCCATTAGATGTCAAACAGAGTAGCAACCTTGCCCCCTACAAGGTAAAACTATATAACTGGATGGGAAGCCTCATGTTCTCCTGCAGTCTATCTTGTACTTTCCTAGTGGATAGATAGAAATGTTGAATATGATTTATTTGCTAGGCTTGTAAAGGTCTGTAGATAGATGATTGCCTAGTACTTACCTATGAACTTATGAACTCATTGAGACATAGCATTTATGAAACCAGCTCCATATGTGCTAATAGTGCTTTGTTAATCCTTTTTACACATTTGCAAAGTAAATTTTAGTTGTACTAGTCATGTATATGCATGCTAGTCTAACCAAAATGTATTTGTATATCCCTTTGTATCTCTGAAACATATGTAGTAGATGCATACACCATGCCTGCAAGTATCTGAAAATACAAGGAATATCACACAATTTTATTTAAGTTACACACTTTTTATTTCTTCTGTTGGTCAAATTATTTGGGTCTTTTATGTTGTGTGTGTTTAGACAGGTTACTGACTTCATTTTATCTGTTGGTAGGATTTTGCAAGAACTAAAAGAAACAGTTTTTGGTAGATGGACCTGGCATACCATCAGGCTGAAATAAAAGACTAAACAACAATAAAAGTTTCATGCAAGGGCAGTATTTGCACAGCCTTTAACTGATAACTCTACAAAGGTTTTATGAATATGTTCACAAAACAACCTTTACCACCAGTGTTGTAGATAATGGCAAATTAGTATTTGCCAAATATATTCAACATACCTTATTGTCTCAGTTCACACTGCACTTAATCATATTGTATTTTATTTTATAATGGTTCAGTCTTCTTGATGTGAATTGATTTTTAGGCACTTTGATATTTTTGGAGCTTTTCTTTCTGAGATTCCACAGAGAGAGGACTTCCCAATTTATTCACTTGACTTTGTTCACTTGTCCATTTCAATAAGTGCTGTATCGTTTATATGATGCCGACCACCTCAGAAATGGCTGAAAAGGGTCTAATAAAAACACATTGTGCCAGTAAATAATAACTATCTATCTATCTATCTATCTATCTATCTATCTATCTATCTATCTATCTATCTATCTATATGTTGGTCTGTCTGTCTGTCTATTAAGTTTTTTTTTTTTTTTTTTTTTTTGCTGGGTGCTTAAGGGATGCCTACAAAGCTTTCATGTTTTCCTGGAACCCGAGTATTTTCAAAGACTTTTATGTAAAGCTGTCCCAGTGTCCTCCAACAATTTGTCAGAAATTAGTCATTGAGTATGTTTTATGACTGGATGGACTATGTACTTTACTCTCACCACCATGTACATCATCCCATTGTCTTTGAACCTACTTTATGTCATATTATACAGAAATACATGTTGAAGTGAGGTATAACTCATAGTCTTCTGATTCATAGGTTATTCATAGGTTAGTACTAGGCTAACTGCCCTTGCGAGCCATTTTAAGCCTAGCCAATTATCCCCTGGAAGATTCAAACCCTGTACTGTGTGTTTGTAAGGCAAACACCTTAACCATTAGGCCACCCTCCCAAACCACTTTATCACAAATGTGCTTTGGAGTGTTTTGTTGCATCTTATCATGCAACCAAAACTGGTGTGACACATATAATTGTTACCCAAGGAAAGACTATAAATTATGGGGGGAGAGAATGCCTTCCTAAAGCCTGTTAAATCCTGCAAATACAACCTTCCATGATATATACACAATACTAAACTGTTTTCTTGAGAAGGAAAAAAATGTATTTTAAGAATGCGCATATTCATACACATAATATGCTTAGCAAAGTACAAGTTACCAAAGAGATTCTCTGGCATAGCTATGTGCACAGTCCATGAAATATTGACCATGCAGCATGGGCTGTCCTGATGCAAAGTAAAGACATGAACTGAACCAGTTTAAGTCTTGCTCCTAATTCTTTCTACCTTTTGGGATACTTTAGTGTACCAAAAGCAGGTGCTAACAATAACTCTACAACCACGACCCACTCAGCATTCTGAGATTTATCCTGTATTATACTCTCCATTCATGTAATGCTTGCACATACATGGTTAAATTACAGAAGGGATTGGTGGGGAAATGTTTGAGCATATATGGTTAAACTACTGATGGGATTAATGTGGAAATGTCATCTTAGTTCTTGAGCATACATGGTTAAACTACTGCAGGGGTCGATGAGGGAAATGATTCATGCTGGTATCAGTGAAGTGCTTATGTATAAATGCTTAAACTACTGAAGGAATCAGTGAGAACATTTTAAGTGCTTGTGCATACATGGTTAAATGATGCACTTTTAGTGCTTGTACGTATATAAACTACTGAAGGGATCACTGGAAATTATTCATTTTGGTGTTAGTGAATTGCTTGTGGAAACATGGATCAACTACTGAAGGAATTGCCATGGGAAATTATTAATTTTGCTGTCAGTGAAGTGTTTGTGCATATGTGGACAAACTGCTGAAGGGATCATTAGGGGAAATGATTCATTTTGGTTTCATTTAAGTCCTTGTTCATTCATGGTCATGATCAGTGAGGAAATTATGTAATTTAAGGGCTTGTTCATACAAGGGTTACACTACAGAGGAGATCGATGAGGATATGTTGTCATTTTAGTGCTTGTGTGTACATGAGTAAACTACTGAAGGGATCAGTATAGAAATGGTTTTAAGTGTTTGTGCATACATGGTTAAAGTACTGAAGGGATCTGTGGGGAAATGGTATCATTTAAGTGCTTGTGCATACATGGTTAAAACAACTGAAGGGATCAATGGTAAACACTTGGGCATACATGGTTAAACTACTGAAGGGATTGATGGGGAAATGGTGTTATGCAGGTGCTTGTGTATACACATTTAAACTACTGAAGGGATCAGTGTGAAAATGGTGTCATTTAAGTGCTTGTGACATCCTCATTCTGGGCCAGTAATCAAGGAGCCTGAATCCTCACTACTGACACTGGTGATGGACATTCACTTGGAATACAAATGGATGCACTCAGTATTTCCAGATGCAGACCTCTCTACATTAAGCAACATTTACCTTAAGAGCACACAGCAAACACACTCAGCCCAGGGTCTGCGTTTGTCTCTCTGTCTCTCACCAGGTCCCCAGTAAGGCTCCCCACTGGCACAGCTGCAGAGTTAAGTCCTCAGCCAAGTGTCCAAGCCAAGTACTCCACCACTCTCACTGTGAAACCAGTGCTTTGTGTTCCTGCTCCAAATAGCTGACACACACACACACACACACACACACACACACACACACACACACACACACACACACACACACACACACACAAACACACACTGTGAAATTTGATTTTCACTCAAACACACACACACACACACACACACACACACACACACACACACACACACACACACACACACACACACACACACACACACACTCACCTGGGAAAGGCTGGCACAGATTTAACTGCTGTGCTCCCTTCTGCCCAGACAGTAAGGCAGTTACCACTGCCACCAGGCACTACAAAGCCAGCTAACTAAGGCTCTTACAAGGGTTCCCAGTTATACTGAGTGAAACTAATATTAATGCAAATGGTAATGTTGACCAAACAGCCAGGCTTCAGGAGTCGCCATACTTATTAACAAATAAATATATGAGAATACTCTCAAAACATAAATATTTTCTAAAAGAATCAGCCACAATCTTCTTCTTCTTCTTCTTCTTTCGGCTTTTTCCCGGTTAGGGGTCGCCACAGTGGATCACCTTGTCCGCACATTAATTGGCAGTGGAGTTTTACGGTGTCGAGTTGCCAGCCCGGCGCCCAACCTTCCACAGAAGGCACACTCACACGCACACCTAGGGCCGATTTAGAGTGTCCAATCCACCTGCAGCATGTCTTTGGGATGTGGGAGGAAACTGGAGCACCCGGAGGAAACCCACGCGACAAAAGAATCAGCCACAATGAGAAGTTTAAATATATTTAATAATAAATAATAAAAGAACATGAAAATATGAAATATATGTTTACAGTAAAAACCAGAGTTTCAGAAACAGGAAATATTAAAAATCACACAGCTGAATAAATTCACACAGATACAGAAAAACAGTACTTAACTAATATCACTATATTTTCCTGGCTAATCTAAAGAGTTACTATTCCCTGGTTCACTTACTAGAGCAAGGCAAGATGAAGTAGGGGAGGGATTCTTATATGTCAGGTTACAAGAACAGACTGTTTCTGAGACTTTATAATATAATATCCAAATATTATTTCTGGGATAACTTTCAGAATGACATCACATCTGGTCAGGTCTATATCTGAAGAGCGAACTCCTAAAGTAGCAAACGCTCTTCTATCAAACTGAGAACTACGAAACATCAAAATATCAAATTCACAGATCAGCAATTTTTTTCCCTCGGAAAAAAAACTCGCTGATCCAAAAAAACAAACAGACAAAATAAAGTAGGGGCTTCACCCCCCACACCCCTGATGTAGGGGGGTCATGCCCCCCACATACCCCAACTTAAATATACCAACTCAGAAATGACACCACAGTGGAGAAAACAGCAAAACTTTGAGAATATACCAGTGATTTTTTTTCCTGGGAAAAAATTGCTGTTCCGTGCCTTCGACATTTTGAGGTTTCATAGTTTTTGGTTTGATAGAAGAGCGTTCACTATTTTAAGCGGTTGCTCTTCTGATAGGATTTAATATTTATAACACATAGGTTACACCTATAGTGCTGTTTCTTTAAGTTTCTTTGTGTGTTTGATTAGGGATGGGCTGAAGCATGTGAGTTGATGATGTCTCCTATTTAAATGTAATAGTATTGTTGTAGTGTTATACTGATGAAGGGTGTAGACCCGAAAGCTTTATTCATTAAACTTTTTAAGGTGTGATATCTTTGTACGTATCTTGCATTTGGCAGTAACACATTGTTACTTTAGTTTGATTTATTGTGGTGTATACTGTCTGCACCTACTGAACAAGGAGAAGCTTCAGCCCGAGGTATGTCGTGGTGTTGGTGGAGTTAATTTGGAATTACTGAAATTTACTATTCAGTCGAGTGTCCTGTCTTCACTGCATTTTCTCAGTGGTCTAGTGGTTCCTACAGTTAAGCTATGGAAGTTGTTAATGGAGTATCAAATGATTCTATTAAGAAGCTGTTAAGACTTCAAGAAAATCCCTTGTTGAAGGTAATCTTTGACTCAACTTCTGAGCAGGTAACAGTGAATGATGAGGTGAAATAATTTAAAGAGCAACTTTTAATTTTGGAGAAGAAAGTACAAACCTATAAGCATATGCAATGGCAAAGACTGAGTTTTCAGGCTTATTTAGAACTGGGTATTGTGCCAAGGGGCTTAAGAATACTGAAAATGCCCTCTTATGGCAATACCTACAATGAATTATTGATGCAATGGCAACAGTTAAACCTTAAATTGAGTGCAGACTACATGGTATTAATGAACAATTTTTTGAACCAATAGAAAATAGTTTAATAGAAGAAATAGAAATGCTGGAGTCTAAAATTACAAGTATGCCTTGCTTTAATGACTCAATGGAACTTTATCATAACTTCCTGTCACGTATTCAAGCGCTAGATTTAAAACTGCAGCAGAGGAAAAAGAATAAACTACAGAGGGATATGTATGATTTTAAACAAAACCGGATCTTTTCCTGGCCAAGAGAAGAAAATGTAGCTGTTACTCATAAAAAAGTACAATATTCTGTTAATAAAAAGAAGTCTGGTCTACTTGACCAGTTGGATATTTTTGAACAACATGTAACAACGGTGGGTTCTGATCTTCATAAAAATAATTCTTTAGCGTCTATTTCTTCAACTAATTCACTGCTTGTACCTTTAAAAGATAAAGGAACTATTCCACAGCAATCAGCTGTTGACAATGAAACTGACGTCAGAAAGAGTGACGATGTACGTTCTAAGGTGAGGGCCAACATGGCGCCTGAGGCTACAGTTACGAGCAAGAGGGTGTCGCAAAAGGAAATAACTTCGTTTTCTCCCTTTCTTTTAAAGCAACCGGAGAAGGTTGCTTTACAAATACAGCAAAAGGACTCTTTTTTTATTGCAACAGCAACAACATCCAAATTTGAACGGAAAGAGAAAGAACAGCAGCCCAATGGTACACAACAAAGTGAGCAGACGCTAAAGAAAGTTGTTAGAGGTACTTTAAATTTATCTAATATTGAATTAATGGAGGCCCAGCATTTACATTTGAGTAAAGGGCTTAAATTTATTCCGAATATGAGAGATAATATAGTACAGGCGATACTGGACTTAAAGATGTTTCTACGAAATGTTGCACTTAAACTTATTTTTAAAAATGATAATACCTATGTGCCAGTATGTAAGAAGTCAAGTATATTTATGCCTATTTTATGTCCCGTTCTGACTGCTTTCTCGAATATTGTTGAACGTGATTTAAGTGTTTATTATAAAGGGAATGTAGTAAATAAGAGAATATATAATATTACTTATCCAGAATATTTAGGTCTAAATGAATTAAAGTTTAATGATACTATAGTGATTAAACAAGCAGACAAAGGGGGAGCAACTGTTGTTATGGAAAAAGAGTTTTATTTTACAAAAGTTTACGAAATTTTGAATGATGTTTGTACTTTTAAAGAAATTCCATATACTAACATACAGAGTATTATTGCTGAGGTGAATATGGTAATTTATAAACTGCAATTAGTGAATGACATAAGTTTGGAATTATTCAATTATTTGAGCGTTCCATGTCCAAGAATACCTCAAATTTATGGTAATCCAAAAATTCATAAAAATGTTACTAACCCACCCCTGAGACCTACTGTCTCAGGTGGTGGGTGGATAACAGAACCCATTTCAAAGTACCTTCAAAATGTGTTGGGGAACTATATAGCAGTTTGTAGTACTGTATTGAAGGATACTAATGATTTCTTAAATAGTCTCTATATGTGGCAAATTGATAACAATGTGGATGAATATATTATGGCCACTTTAGATATTACGTTCTTGTTCACTGTGATTCCGAATGACTACGGAGTGAATGCAATACGGAATTTTCTAAACAATGAGATAAAAATGCATGGGAGGGAGATTGAAACAATGTGTGCTCTTCTAGAAGTGGTTTTAACACATAATGTTTTTATTTTTGATGGGAAACTGTTTCTGCAACTAACGGGTGTTGCAATGGGCACACCAGTGGCAAACACTTATGCCAACTTAGTGCTATATGAATGGGAGAAGGAGGTAATACTAAACAAACTCAATTATATGAATGAGAAAGTCATCTTTTATAAAAGGTTTGTAGACGACTGTTTTTTATTGTGGAAAGGTTCCCATTCAGAGTTGGAAAATTATTTGCAATACATGAATGAGTCAACAGACTTTCTAAGGTTTAAAATGACAGCATCTTGTGATAACATTAGTTTTCTAGATGTAACATTATTTAAGAGTAATAACAAATTGGAATCTAAAGTATATAAAAAAGATGTTGACTCACTGAGATACATAAGTAAGGCTAGCATGCATGCACCCCATATATTTAGAGGAGTTATTAAAGCACAATTTATTAGGCTAAGTAAGTTAAATACTGATGAGCTTAATTTTAATGAACAAACTGAAAGTATGGCGAAAGAGTTTGAAAGAAGTGGTTACCCAAAGCAACTTATTGATAAAGCATTATGTGAAGTAAAAAATGAGAGACAGACGAAATTTAAACCAATATTGCTAGGAGGTATAATGATGAGGAGAGACAATTTGTGTAAAGATATAAAGTTAACTAGATATCTGACCACATATAATTTAAATACATGTAATGTAAGTGCTATACTAGAAAAGAATTGGCCGATTCTATTAGCCATGCCTGAAATGAGATCCATAGTAGGTGATAAACCTAGTTTCTCATATAGAAGTGCCGAAACTTTAAAACAGAAATTATGTTATAAAGACTTCCATACTAAGCCTAACTAATAAATTGATGGGAATAAGGAAATGTTACAACTGCTCTTGCTGTAATGATTTATTTGAAGGTGGTGATTTTTTTGAACATCCTACTAATGGAGAAATTATTAGAATGACCACGTTAACAACTTGTAATGAAGAAAGGGTGGTATATTTGGCTACATGTGTATCATGCTCTTCATTTTATGTGGGTAAAACTATTAGAAAGCTTAAAGAGAGAATAACAGAACATAAATCAGAAATCAGGAGGAGAGTAGTAACGAATGCTTTAAGCAAACATATTATAGAAAAAGGTGAAAATCATGTATTTAAATTTAGAGTATTAGCTGTAGTAAATATTAGTCTAAGGAAGGGAGATATTAATAATTTCCTAGAACTGAAAGAGTTAGAATGGATTATTAGACTTCAGGCAGATGTCTCCCCTGGGTTAAATAATGCTGTTAGTCTGAAACCAATATTAGTTAAAAAACAAAGAGAAAGGTTATACATTTTATGGCTATACTTTTGTATATATTCTTTAGTTAATTATGTATGCAAATTTAGATGAGTATATCATATTGTTTCTATATAAAAATTCTTTTTATTATATTTATTGCATTTGTTACATTTATACTGCAATTTTTATTGCATATTTTAGATATGAGTAAATTAATTATATATATGTGTGTATATTATTATATTACACTTAGATGCATAGAGTCTGTTAGACCATTACTATGATAGTAAGTCTTTTATATTTTGTTTTTAATATTTATAACACATAGGTTACACCTATAGTGCTGTTTCTTTAAGTTTCTTTGTGTGTTTGATTAGGGATGGGCTGAAGCATGTGATTTGATGATGTCTCCTATTTAAATGTAATAGTATTGTTGTAGTGTTATACTGATGAAGGGTGTAGACCCGAAAGCTTTGTTCATTAAACTTTTTAAGGTGTGATAACTTTCAGAATGACATCACATCTGGTCAGGTCTATATCTGAAGAGCGAACTCCTAAAATAGCAAACGCTCTTCTATCAAACTGAGAACTACGAAACCTCAAAATGTCAAATTCACAGATCAGCAATTTTTTTCCCTCGGAAAAAAAATCGCTGATCCAAAAAAACAAACAGACAAAATAAAGTAGGGGCTTCACTCCCCACACCCCTGATGTGGGGGGTCATGCCCCCCACATACCCAACTTAAATATACCAACTCAGAAATGACACCACAGTGGAGAAAACAGCAAAACTTTGAGAATGGCCCAGTGATTTTTTTCCCCTGGGAAAAAATTGCTGTTCCGTGCCTTCGACATTTTGAGGTTTCATAGTTTTTGGTTTGATAGAAGAGCGCTCACTATTTTAAGCGGTTGCTCTTCTGATAGGAACCTCATTTGGTCAACTGACTCCATTTCCCACGCTATCACCAGCACTAGAAGCTGCCAGGATTTTAGCACCAATGTGTTACCATACACACAGATAGAGCCTTGCTTGGATCTGTTGCAGCTCCTGGAAGTCATAAAACAGCTTCACACCTCTACCCTTCCAAAGTATCAATTAGCTCCCTGATAGAGACAATACAGACGGATTCCTAATACTTGGTTTCCCAGACATTTTGTCTCTGGGTGTAACCAGAACTGTAAGATACAATCTTTATGGCCTAATTTAATTTCAACTATTTTTCAAAGTTAGCTGGAACTGAGATTAACCTTTTCTCTTCCAGCATCTTCTGTTAAAACACACACATTTAATTAAGTTGTAATACAGTCAAGACCCGCTGTTGGTACATTTTTAACACATGCAACTTTACAAATACATTTTCAACACAAGCATCTGTAGAAATCAGTTTAATATACAAAGGACATATAATTCTTTACAAAATTCCTGTTAGCTGTGCTGGCATATGCTACACATCCACTTCCCTACTTCGTCTAGCATAGCTGGCAGTACCTCCTATCATCACAGCATACATGGTTAAACTACAGAAGGGATTGGTGTGGAAATAGTGTCATGTAAGTGCTTGTGCATACATAGTTAAACTACTGAAGGGCTCGTGGGGAAATGGTGTCATTTGCATACTTGTGCATGCATGATTTAACTACTGAATAGATCACTGTGGAAATTGTCATCATATAGTGTTTGTGCATACATGGTTAAACTACTGAAGGGACTGGTGGGAAAATTGTATCATTTAAGTGCTTGAGCATATATAGATAAAATACAGAAGGGATCATTGGGGAAATGGTTTCATTTTACTGCTTGCTCATACATGGCCAAACTAGTGAATGGATTGGTGGGAAAATTGCTGTCATATGGTATTTGTGCATATATGATTAAATTACTGCAGGGGTTGGTTGGAAATGTCTGTCATATAGTGCTTGTGTAAACATGTTTTAACTACTAAAGGGGTCATTTATTTATTTATTTGTTTATTTATTTGACATTTGTTGACTGGGATAGTCTGACTGAGCCAAAGCCCCTTTTCAGCAGGGGCCTGGGGATAAAAGCTTCACTTACAAAAGAACAAGTTAACAATAGTAAAAATAATAATGCAATGTCATGGGAAAATTGTCATTTCAGTGTTTGTGCATACATGGTTAAACTACTGAAGGGATTGGTAGGGCAATGGTGTCATTTTAGTGCTTGTGCATACTTTGACAAACTACTGCAGGGATCATTGGAGGCAAGTTCATAGATTGCAAAGTAGATACCATACAAAGCTACACTTTTAACAACTGATAGGGGTAATATGTGGATATTTGACTGAATTGCAAGAGCAATTTATTAGCATACACTACATTACACAATTTCTCATTTACATATCATTGTAAGCTAATTAGTTATTTTTGTTTACTGGGATAGTGCACTGATCAATATAAAGGCATTGTGGATTAGCATAAAAGGTCTCTATGAACAGCATCCTAGCTATGCATTTGCAAACATCGGGGATATCCTTACTGCATTTGCTCAACTGACTGAATTCTGGCCTTTGCATTATATAAACATTTTATATGAAAGCAATTTTCTGATTTGAAATGAATGTGAATAAATGTTAAGCCTAACAAAGTAATATTGTATAAAATCTGTTCAACTTGTAAGTCTATAAAATGAGTGGTGCTTTTGTCATATAAATATTCTACCTTTTCTTTATGCAGAAGCATAGAAAACACACATTTCCTAACAAGCAACTATGAATACATTTAAAATTAATAACAACAGCTGGCTTCTGGGAGGATGAATGATGGTTAAAATGCAATTATCTCTAAAATTATAGGTATTATACAAATCAGCTGTGGTGTTTTGCAGATGAGCATGAAATGTATAAATGCTATGCAAATAAAGAAAACTTTTTGGATAAATGGAATATGCTGGAGCAGAGGTTATGGATGATTTACCTGAATTACAGAAAGGATTCACTTACATGTCTGTGTTGCAGCTTTGCCACTCACAAGAACATTTGAAAATGCTCCTTGTAATACAAATAATTAATCATAACTAATGTTGAAAATCACATATTCCACATTTATATTGACTCCGAGAGACAGGTATGCAATAAAAAGCTACGTATGAGCAGGACCAGTGCTATTGTTTGATTGGATAATCAGGATGATGATAAATATCAATTTTCACTTTTTTGTTTCTGCCATCAGAAATGTGTCACCAGTTCAAAAGTTCTAAAAAATTATGTACATATTTTAGTTAAAGCAATTATATTCACTGTACATGATGTGAATACAAATAAACAAATAAATTATACTTTAAATACATTAACAATTACTGAAAAATTCTCTCCAAATCAGAAAAATTGCCATAATGCAAAAATAAAAATAAGAAAATAAATAAGACTTTTTAATATTAGAGTTAGGGGTTTTGTTTGTTCATCAGATTGACAACATACATGTATGATTGTATAAAGCATTCTGTTTAAAAGTGTACAACCTGAGACGCCACTCACAAGCCACTCCGACTCTCATTACCCCTTGAACCAGATTCCAGTGCACTGTACATGCTGTCTTGTCTCAATCACCTGCTCTTTGACAAGCTCTCCCCATTGACCTAAAGCAACTCAACACTTACTTCAAATTTAAAATAGAGCTCAAAAAGCACTTCTTCATCCAAGACAAATACTCTTGCTTTGACAAAGGACATATCACCTAATACAGTATCTCTAGCTCCTTTTCAAATCTATTCTCCTCTCTCAAGAATTACTGAAGGTTGACCCACTTCAGAAACTAATGCACATATTGTACATTACACACTGCTTGACTGTACATTGCATTGTGCTTCTTTATTAGAATGCATATACATTCTTTTTATTTAATTTGTCTGAACTACTCTGTTATTGTTTACATTTCTGAATTTTTTGTTAGTGAAATGTTTTGTATTTCACCTGGCACAAGCCTGAAATGGGTCAATACTGATCAGAGCACTATCCTGGTAAATAAATATAACTAACTGACTGACTGATCAACTAGCCAACTAAATTCATATGCTCATGGATCCTGTAGTGTAATTCTCATAAAATGCTCCACAGTTAGTGCAACAAGCTGAATATACTAAAAATTTTGATCTACAACTAAATACCCTCGGCACACCAGTTTTACTTTTAATTCCAAACACTGCAATCTACAGTAATAAACTTACACTGGCTGCAACTATTACACCTATATGTTCTTATGTTTTTTAACTTAAGTTTGAGTGTTAGCCTATTTTATTTATTTATGTATTTGTTTATGTATTTATTTATTTATTTATTTATTGGCATTTGATTACTGGGAAAGTCTGACTGGGTAGGAGCCCATTTTCAGCAGATGCCTGGTGAGAAAAGCTCCAAACTATTACAAAACATTTTACGAACAATAATTTTACAGTTTTTAAAAATAATATAAAAAGCAACTACAGATTAAATAATTATACCAAATTAGACATAACATGAAAACAATGGTTAAGAATAAAAGTTATATGACAATAATTTAATAGAGAAATGTTAGCCAGTGTATAGAGAAATTAAAGGTATGTTAGTATAATACAAACAGGAATTGCAATATGAAGTGAGAGAGAAGCAGGCTTATGGTATATTTATAGAGAAAGCCAAGGGAAAGAAAGTGATAGAAGTAAGGAACTAAGTGAAGAAGGGAAAGTAAGATAATGTAAGGTATGAACAGGTATTTGTTCACATTTAGAGATATAGTTTACCCTGGTGCTAAGAAGGAACAAAGCCAGCCATTTGCTAGGAAGTTTGACCTGATAGATTCAGAAAAGGAATTCCACACCTTAGCAGCGTGGTAGGTACACAGACAATGTAGAACTTTTCTTTTAAATTCCTTCCTCTCTGTCTGGCAAACACAGGTTTTTCTTCCATTTTGCAAAACTTTCTGGGAAACCACAACAGGTTTTCCATTTCTTTACAACCAGCACCCTAAATGCTTTTTCATCAACGCGGAGGAAGTAACTACCATTGCAGCTCTGAAATCACTGCTTTCCTTGGCATTATACTTCTTCAGCCAATCTAACTGGTCAATAAATGGAACCGCTAACTTTCTTTACTTCAATAAAAAGCTTATTAACTATTTTGGCATGGTAACTTTTGCATAAAACCTCTGTGTTAAGTGTACACTTTCTTTGTGCAAAAAATATGCGTCCTCGTCAATAACAGGACTCACTCTCATGAGGTACCCTTTAATAATATTGTTCTTGAGTGACATGGGATGCATACTGTAATAAGGGATCCTATTCAGAAGACTGACTCAACAAAAAGCCAAACTTCGTATGGTCGAGACCATATGATCGACTTTCCAAAAAATCAATGAAAAGAAAACAAAAATATTTTGTTTTGCAGGTGGGCAAGCCCCCCCCCCCCATACTCCTTGCATATTATATATGCCAACTCTGAGATTGCATTTCAATGAGGAAAAGGGTAATTTCCCAATCCCCACTGTACCACAATTTATTCACAAATGCTGACACTTTGGAAAGTTGATCATATGGTCTTGACCATATATAGTTTGACCTTCTGTTGAGTTGATCTTCTGAATGGGACCTGTCATGAGACATAAAGCATTACCGTGGACTGAATTTTTTTTTCTTTTTTCTTATTAATTTTGACCAGGAGAGATCCATTTTTCACACAACATTTCCATGTCAGAAATGAATGATAATTCGTTGTAATTAAATGCAAATTTCAGGTATTCACTAGCTTGGTTTTATATAAACCATAAATCATTACATTTCTTCCAAGCCATCTCTCTCTGTAACTAAAAATGTTGTCAATAAATTACCATCAATAAGAAGTTTGTAGAAAGTGATATGCTCCACAAACCTAAACTTAAAAGCATTCTTATTTTCCCAACCACTCATAAAAATATCGGCATAAAAAGAGCCATTATTGCTCCCATCACCACACCATTTACTTATCAGTAAAAACAAGATTCAAGTTGGATAAAATTATAAGACAAAATAATATCAAGAACTTGTATTAACAATCTTATTTTTTTCATTTGGAGAAACAATTGGCTTTAAAGAGCTCACCCTGCACCATATCAAGCCCAAGGTTATTGGGAATAACTGAATATAAAGATTTAATGCCTAAAGTGACCAGGATATCTTTTTTTCACAAACTGATACTGACTTAACATTTCTAATAATATCAAAGGTGTTGCTGTCAAAAGAGTAACTTAATGGATGGTCAGTTTCAGTTTCAGTATATGCACTATTTTACTTTTAGTCCAGTTCATTCTCCGAGTCCAATCTAAACCTGACTTTTTTAACTTCATCAGTCATAGAAAATACAAAGTGCTTGCCTTGTTTACAAATTGCAGCTTGTCTGTTAAAGCATTGGACTTGTCTGTGAGTTAAAGTCATTAAAATTATAAGCAAAATAATTTATTTTTATCATAAATAAAAACTACTTTGCTTCATTTTAAATGTGCAAATACGAATGCAGTTTAAATAAAGCAATATAATATGATAGGTGTCAAAAGTTATTCAGTATGCAGTGATATATGAGAAGTTATTATAAAAATGTCACATAGGTTTTGCTAGAAATAAATAAGTCATAACAAACTACTCATAATTTGTCATATTTAAAACTAGAGCAACTTTAAAGCAAAAACAAATACCCGAGTATTTTGAGTGGAAAAAACTGCATGGGTTCCCGTTATTTACAGAATAAGGGTTATTTAATTTGATTTGATAAACGATATTTTCTTAACTTTCAAGGAGAACAGGGCAAAAATAATATAGTCCATAAATACTCTTTTTCTGCAAATACAATACATTGTATGGGAAATGATTGTTTGGCCATGAATGACTTAACTCCACCTCAGCTTTCTGTAGCTCACTTTGTGAGTACTTGTTTCTTCCGGGTTGCTGATATCATGCTGAAGTGACCTTGGAATTAATTAAAGCAAATTCTAACTATGGAGGTTTTCCCATGAAAAAAAACATGTAAGGTGATACTCTGCCCACTGGAAATACGTATTTATGTGAATTATTTTTCAAATCCTTGCTTATAGGCAAGAAGATCATTCTAAAATGATTTGTGGCCAAAATTACAAAAACTAGGCAAATCTGCTTTCATATTATTAATAGATCTATCTCTATAGATATATATAGTTTTATATAATGTATATATATATATATATATATATATATATATATATATATATATATATATATATATATATATATATGGATGGGTCTACTTCACATAATCGAACATCCAAATGCTCGACTTTCATATGGTCGAGACCATATGATCAAATATATGAATGTTCAAAAATATGAAAAAATAAATAAATAAACAAAACAAAACAAAAAACTAAACAGTGCTACCCCCCCACACCCCCTGCTATTTAAATATACCAACTCCGAGATCGCACTACGTTGCGGTAAAGGGAAATCTTCCTGTTCTGCACTTTATGGAGAGCCCCATTCAAACCAGTTGAGCTTTATAAAGTTTGATCATGTGGTTTTGGCCATATGAAAGTCGAGCTTTTAAAAGTTCGACCATCTGAAGGGACCCATATATATATATATATATATATATATATATATATATATATACATACACACATTAGCTATAGCTAATATACATTTATATGTGTTACTAAATGAGCTAAATCTGTTTTCATGCCATTACCACATACCCATCTACTTTACTCGATGATTATGACAGCTTGTAGCTGCACCCCATATGTATCTTATCTATCTTAACAAAGAAGTCAAACATCATATGAAATAAAAATAATATATTTGAGTAAGACTTCAGATAAAACAGTTTTCCACAGTTCAGCATCTTCATCATCATCAAACTTTTATCTATGATCTTAACTTGCCATCATACGTATATCCTCACTAAGCATTATAAATGTGTTTATGGAACCTACTTACATTTCTTTTTCTGTTATAGAAACAGTACTAAATTAAAGTCCAAAACAGATACATCTGTATTAACCAAACCATTTTACATAATGCAATAGTTGTTTGGAAATAACAGTTTTATGTAGATGATACATTTTGTACATTGGTAGTTTTGCAATGAAACACATTTGTTTAATTCACCAAAGAATATCAACTTACTTCTCTTCTGAAGCAATGAAATCTCCCCCTACCTCCACTCACTAACAAGAAAAGCTGTAGAAAAAGTTTTCTTTCCTTCCAACTTGAATATGACTTTCCAGTTATTGCTGCAGTTTCCAAAAAGAACTTAAACACCTTTCATTCCACCACTAACAAAATTTGTTGCTTCATTACTAACTCTCCTCAGAGAGAGCATTACCACCTCACTCTACCCACAGCCATCTGACTTCTTATAAAACAGAGTACATCATCTTCCTAGTATATAACACTTTAAATTATTATGTCTAGAAAGTATCAACTCTCGCATCACAGCTAATTGAAAAAAGTTCTAGTTATAAACTCAGAAAGCAGTCACAGTGTACTCCCTATCTCTAAACACCTACCACCAACTTGCAATGCTCCAAAAATTCCTTCTCCAGTCTAGCCCTCACTCTCTGGCAGTCTCTTCCCAATGATCTTAATGAACTCTCTTCTTACCCAAAGTTCTGTAAACATTTTAAAATCTGCCTCCTTAATGAAATCAAATGCACCTGTCTCAAAAAGAATCATGTCATACAGACTCTAATCGATGCTACTACTGTCTGCTCCTAGGCTTCCTAACTCCTTTCATCAATATTTCTGGAGAATTCTGCTGTGAAAAATTGTGATCAAACTATGCATTCTGTTAAATTTGCATAATGATGTGTACAACTTTCTAAACGTTTTAGTTTTGTTTATTTTTTTAAACTTTCAGACTCTATACAAAAGAAGATAACAAGATAAAGTGAGCCTGAATATTATACAGCATTCGAAATGAACACACATTGCTTGTATCTTTATTCAAATACTCAGCAACTGTTTTACTGGAAATGGAAACGTAATATGAAAAATCAATTCACACATTTAGAAAAATGTGAACAACTTAAAAACTAAATCCATAGGTGCTGGAAGCTGTTGAAGGCAGAGGGTGAAGGGTGAGAGAGGCACTTAGTGATCTAAAAAGGGCAGTACTACCTCAACATAGGCTCACTTGGAGGACATTTTAAGCTTAGCCAATTTCCTTTTTTGTTGTTTGAATTAACATGTCCTGATTGATCTTACCCAAACCATGTCTGATAATTGTATGTTAGCCCTAGTGAGAATAACTGCGATCATAACATAGATAATTTGAGGGGGCCCTTTAAGGGCTGCAGCATTTAGGAAGTTCCTCTATTAATGTCTCAGGGGCAATCCTAGGGTATATTTTCTATTACCCATCCTTACATCCAAGTTGCATTTGAATATGGACAGGGATGAGCTTTGTTATACTTGAATGGAGAGTCTGTTCTGGAACAGTGGTAGCCTCTGTGATATATCCATATCTCCACACCATTTTGACTGGACTGAGCATTTTTGTTTCTAATTGACTTGCTGATGTTTTGTATGTCCTTCAGTACTGGATCAGAGGATGACTTGTATGTCAGACACAGGTCACCTCTTAGCACTCTGCAGGATACCAAGTGTAGTGATAAGGCTTTGAGGTGGTCCTTGCATGACCTGTTGTTTAGGATTTGTATTCTTTTAGTAAGGTACTGCTCTGGGCATTCCAGTTGCTGCATGTTTTTGGACAGATACATGCCAAACTGGGCATTACACAAAATGATTGACCTAATGAGAGCTTTATAAAGGAGGACAATAACATCTCTAGATCTAGTTGCAATCAATTTGTTCATAAGCTGTGCAATATAGAAAGACTTTCTTATGGCACTGTGCACATGTTGTTCGAAAGTTAGGTCACTGTTCACACAGGTTACCAAATGCCAAACAATTGGGTCAGCTCTCAGGTGGATATTGTCAGTTTGATAGTTCCCTGGGGTAGACTGCTTCCCAAAGGATACAGTAATGTAGTTTTTGGAGCTTATCTTTAATTCATGATTCTGGCACCAGCTTTTGTTTGGGATAAACCTTCCTGCATGATGGTTAAGTCATTTGGGGATACAATAACTGCTCTTAGCTTGCAGTCATCTTAAACTTAGTCAGCCAAAGCCCTTTGGTATTTGCTTTTACTTCTGAAAAGTAGATGCCAAACAGCAAAAGTCTCAGCACTGAACCCTGGGGGACTCCATTGGTGACTGGTGTCTTTCTAGAGCTAGCCTCCTCTGTTTTGATCTCCTGCATCCTGTCAGCCAGTTGGCAGTTCAGCTAGTGATGTAAGGGCTTATTCCCAGTTTATTCAGCTTCTCTACTATACCCGAGTAGGGTATTGTTTCAAAACGCTTGGTCAGGTGAAGGTAACTATTTTACCTTCATCCACTGCTTAGGTGACAGTAGTAAATCTTAAAATTTGCCCATGATGTTGAGCCTTTCATACTCTTTCTCCCTGATTCTTGCATTAAGTGGTTGAGAGATCAGAGCATACATTTGACCGTCTGTGATTTTGTGTCATATTTTGGTCTGTTCCTCATAAGATGTGGTCTTCTAACAATTTTATGAGACTCTTAACCTAATTTGTGACATTAACAAAACATGCTGGAGAGACAGATATGTTTCCCATAGACTGCTGTTTCTCTGGAACAGACTTCTTAGTCACGTAAAACAGAACTCCTCACTGATCATAATCAAACACAGCCCTAGATAACTTGATGGGAGACCGCAAATTCACCCCTGTGGTGGAACCCATGTCCCTCATGGACATGGTGGCTGGTTTTGATCACAGACTCACTCTGTTTATAAATTTGTTCTGAAAACTACTCAAAAAGAGCAAATTTGGATACTTGGGATTAACATTGCTAGCCTTGTAAAGGCTCTATGACCACTAGCCTAGTAACCTCCTATGAACCTATGAACCTATTGCAAAACTTAAATAATGATGGACAGTTGAGTTTCAGACTTCTAGACTTCATATCCTTCAAAAAATGCATGCTAATTCAAAACCTGTTATTACAGCAACTAACCATATAAAAACAATGTTATACTTAAAATTTGTCCTTGATTGTGGACCTTTAACATTTTTTCCACCCATTACATTTTTAGCTTTATCCCTTGAGCTAGGATGTTTTGAGGTTTAAATAAAAACTGTGAGCAAAAGCTGTTTTTAAGCTCAACCTGCTGCATTTTTTTCATTTGTTCAATTAAATAAAACAGAAGTGCAACAAAAACTGGGCAACTTGAAAAATAACAATAATAATAAATAACCTAATTGAAAGATTAAAGTCAGGCAAGAAGCTTTAATAACACTTTTATATGCAGAATAAAAGTCACACCGTTTTTTATTGTGCTTTTAAATAAATTACTGTTTCTTGCATGACTTTAAAAATCTAACAAAACTGGGGCTAAATTGCAGTAGTGAAAAAATAAGAAAAAAAGAAGACTTTAGGCAAGGAAGAAACTGTATTAACTTCTGAAAACACAGTAACAGCAGAGTCAGAGTTATTCCAGTTTCTTTCCTGCCTTAAGTTTTATTTTATCATCAACATCACCATCATCGTCATTATTATTATTATTTTTGCTGTTATTACTTCATAAATGACTGCCCAGAATGCGCCTGGGTGGGCTGCTGCCACTTCAGTTGATGCCCACATTCCACTGAACTGCACCAGCATGTTCAACAATATGACCATTATTAATTAACAGACAATAACAGTGAGAGCCATAAAGTATCAGAAGTTGGAATGAAACAACAAGTGTCAGTTGTAAAATAATAAGTGCTCTCGTTCCTTGAAAGTGCTTGTTTTTACAGCTGACACTTTGTTGTTTCATTTCAATTTCCAATAGTTTATAATAAATAACAGTGCAAAATACCAGAGCCAGATCATGGTCAAATGGCACCCTAGGCAAGGTAATAGTTTGGGGCCTTCTCAGAGCAACCCCTCTTGCAGCAACTCTCTGCACTCCCAGCAGCAGCCGGGTCTATATTACTTTGTTGAACTTTTATTTTATCGAATAACT